>NW_020175208.1:1657242-1657473 GCF_003031525.2 Neophocaena asiaeorientalis asiaeorientalis | reverse complement strand
TCGGGAAGATGGCAGAAGAGTAAGACGCGGAGATCACCTTCCTCCCCACAGATACACCAGAAATACATCTACATGTGGAACAACGCCTACAGAACACCTCCTGAACGCTGGCAGAAGACCTCAGAGCTCCCAAACGGCAAGAAACGCCCCACGTACCTGGGTAGGGCAAAAGAAAAAAGAATAAACAGAGACAAAAGAATAGGGACGGGACCTGCACCAGTGGGAGGGAGC
>NW_020175208.1:1649965-1656858 GCF_003031525.2 Neophocaena asiaeorientalis asiaeorientalis | reverse complement strand
CAACTTGATGTACCCTGCATCTGTGGAATACCTGAATAGACAATGAATCATCCCAAATTGAGGAGGTGGACTTTGAGAGCAAGATTATTTTTTCCCCTTTTCCTCTTTTTGTGAGTGTGTATGTGTATGCTTCTGTGTGAGATTTTGTCTATATAGCTTTGCTTTCACCATTTATCCTAGGGCTCTATCTGTCATTTTTTCTTTCTTTAAAAAAGCTTTTTTTCTTAATAATTATTTTTTATTTTAATAATTTAATTTTTTTCTTTCTTTCTCCCTTTGGGATAGGGAGGGTGGGAGGGAGCGAGATGCAAGAGGGAAGAGAGGTGGGAACATATATATATATATGTATAACTGATTCACTTTGTTATGAAGCAGAAACTAGCACACCATTGTAAAGCAATTATACTCCAATAAAGATGTAAAACAAAAAAAAGAGAAAAGCAATATTGTGACCCCTGTTTTTATTTATGTATGTTCTCATGCTATTCCTTTTTCTCAACTTTTTAATATTTTATTGTCCTTCTGTTTAGCAGAATTTTTTTTTTCTTTACCGAACTTGAGACTCTTTTGCTTGCAATATGGAAATTTAACTTGTGTGCACCAGCTCTAATCTCCTTACAGCTCCCTCCCTGCCCACAGGTTTGTCAGTGAAAGCTCCACACGTAACAGTAGAGGCTCCCTTTTCCTGTGTGCCCTCATTTCGGGGCTTCCCGCTGGGATGCTCACACACCATTCTGCCCACTCCTTTTGCAGACTCTTAGCTCAGCATTTTAGTCTTGCCCTCTGCTCTCCCACTTGACCTTAGTTCTTTGCTGATCCTTCAATCCTCCCCCAGCCATCCTGAGCTCCTACAACCCTGGCCCGCTCCAGGGACCACCTCTTCTCCTCTTATTTTCTTCTACCTCGCACTGTGGAGTGGCCAAACAAAAGTGAATTTATACTCATTTGAGAATTGATACGTTTGTTCTTGAAGCAGCGATGATGTTATGTGTTCACAAACTCTTGTTTCTCCTTCCACCTAGGCACAACCTCCCTTATAATTAGGTGAGCTGGGAAATGTGTTCTGGTCAGTGGGATGAGGAGGAAGACCTGACTCTTAAAACAAGTTTTGTTCTACTCTCTGATGCCTTCTCTTTTTCTCCTCAGCTGGCCAAATTTGAGGACACACTGGAGGACTGTGAGGGTCTCACGTGAAAGGAGCCTAATATAGGGAGATTAATAGAAGCTTATCTCCATCAACCTGTTTTATGCTTTTTGATTATTATGTTTTCTTGCTATTTCCTTTTTCTTTGTAACATGTTTAGTTTTCACATTTCCTTCAGTGATTTACAAAGTATACATTTTGTTTTTTAATTCTACTTTAGGCATTTTTAAACATTTTCAAAAATATTCCTAAATGGGTATTTTCTCTAATTATCAACTTTAAGAAAAATAATAAGCACAGGGAGATCAGCTCAGTGTTTCGTTGACCACCTAGATGGGTGGGATAGGGAGGGTGGGAGGGAGATGCAAGAGGGAGGAGATATGGGGATACATGTATATGTATAGCTGATTCACTTTGTTATAAAGCAGAAACTAACACACCATTGTAAAGCAATTATACTCCAATAAAGATGTTAAAAAAAGAAAAAGAATATACCATTTCACTCTCCTTTATGTAAGACAGAAAAGCCAAAAAGATTTTACTTTCCCCTCTGCCTTCCGCCAACTATCAAAACACTGACAATACAAGCAGGGACTATAGACTCAAATTAAATATCATCTTTCATGGTCATCAATTCTTTGTATAGTTTTTCTCCTAAACATCTCAGTTGGCTAAAAATTATGCCTATTTTAGTTTCCTGTGGCTGCTGTGACAAAGTACCACAAATGTGGTGACTTAAAACAACAGAACTTTATTCTTTTGAAGTTCTGGAGGCCAAAAGTCTGAAATCAGTATTGCTATGTGGAAATCAAGGTGTCAGCAGGGCTGCACTCCCTCCAGAGCCCCTAGGGGAGAATCTATTCTTTGCCTCTTCCAGTTTCTGGTGATTGTTGGCATTCCTTGGCTTGAGGCCTCATCATTCCAATCTCGGTGTCTGTCTTCACATCACCTTTCCCTCTGTGTATATAAAATCTCCCTCTGCTTCCTTCTTATAAGGATATATATGATTGCATTTAGAGCCCATCCAGATAATCCACGATAATCTCCTCATCTCAAAATCCTTGGTTTGACCACATCTGCAAAGATCCTTTTACCAAATGAGGTAATGTTTACAGGTTCCAGGCTTTAGGACCTGATAACTTTGGGGGCCTGCTGCCCTCTCTTTGCAAGTTCTTCAACAAGCCCGGGCGGGCAATTTTCTGTGGCTCTTGTGCATATTATATCCTGGCTGAATCAATGATTCTCCAAAGTCTTTGGTCTTTGATGTTACAGAGAAGAAACTTCAGGAGGGTTGGATTAGTTGTGACTGTTTATCGGAAATGGCTGTTTTATTTGCTGAGGGCTGACTGTGTGCTTACCTGTGTGTGTTTTGTCAAGTGCTTATAGGGATTTTTTTGTTCTCCATGGAACTGTTTCATTTTTCATCAAGTTGTATCTTATTCATTTTGCCTGGAACTCAGTGAGTCCTTTCAATTCACCAAGGATAAGAAGAGTTTGCCATCATGTGTTTTATTGTACCTTTTGTTAATTGTTCCATTTGTTAATTGTTCTTCTTCATTTATGCCACCTGGATTGATGCTCTGTCTTCCACATTTGGCGACTTTTCTTTCATTACTTCCCCACCTTCACACCTTTTCTCTTCGGTCTCAGAGAGATTCTCCAGCTTGTCTCCTATTTCAATGTTTTTATTTCTTACAAGACAACTACTGTGATTTTAATTTCATTCTGTATTTAGTTTCTTTTCATTCTTCACTTGTCTCTGTCACTGTGTTTCTAGTTCAGGAGCTCTCTTCCTCCATTTCACCATCCATTTTCTGCTATTTCTCATCCCTATTTCTTATATTTAAATGAGAATATTATCTATATACCCATTTAAAATTTCCTCTGCCTACTACAGTAAAATCTTTTCAGGAAATTGTTTCTATTTCTTTAGGAAAATGGTTCTCTTTTTTTAAGAATGGTATGTTTTAAGTAGCATCACAAGTTTTTCATTTAATTTAGTTTAATTTTTGCTTATTTGTTTACTTATTTTTTGAAAGGGAGAGATTTATACTGGTCCAATGTGGCCAACCAACAAGGTTTGCATTTCTTTGGTTGAACTGTTTATTTTCTTCCTAAGAGATGTTGGAATTCATTTCTGGGATTGTAAACTGGCAGTCAAATTGATGTATTCTGGCCAATTCAACTATCTAGTGTAGCTCGGCTGGATTATTATTCTTGGATAATTTGAAGCAGTTTTTCTTTTTCTAGAGTTAACCTATGAAAAGCTAAAGTGCTAGAGTGCACCACCACTCTTAAAGCTACATTTATACCTACCAGGTTACCTACATCCTCTCCTTCAAACACTTTTGAGCTCCTTTTTGTTGGTTTGTTGAAATTGTAAATCTGACAAAGCCATACCCCATTGTGTTTGTGCTTATCTGTTCAGTTCCTTCAGGAGGTCAGTTCTTGTGGTATGAGTACATGGACCTTCTCTGTTTAAGGTCTGACTTGCTGTCACTGCAAGAAAATAAACCTTCTGGAAGCTGCTAAACCTGCAGCCACAATTCCTGGCAGGAGCTATGAACAGAAGCTTTACTTCTGGTGCCTCCTCTGGGCCAGCTGCCTGCTTGCTGGGTAAAGGGAAGCCTCACTGACCTCAGTGGGGAATTGCTGCCCTCTGATTGATATGAAACTGCAGCGGGGCCATCTGGGCTTCAGGCACAGCCAGATGTTTTGTCTAGTCCAGCATCCTCCCAGGAAGACAAGTTCCACTGGGCAGGGGTTCTGGTTAATCAAAACCATGGCCCCCTCTCTCAGCAATCCTACTGCATCTTAACCAACAGCCAAGAACAGAGTTCCCAGGTTGCCCTCGTGTTAATCATTAAGAAGCATCTCCACAGTTAAAAATCAACAAACTAGGACTATTAGCCAAACATGAACTTTATAACTAAATGGGCATTAGGAGCAGAAATAAGAGCTTCCAGGAACAATAAGTTCTCCATTCTCCAAGTGCCCCAGATCTCTTCATGGAAAGCCTACCAGCAAAGCACTGTGCCTTATCCCTTTCCCCCTTCCCTTCTTTATAGCCAGCCACATACAGCTCTCAACCTCAATCTAGTTTGTACTCAGTTCTTCTGAGTGTAACCAGGACCCCTCAAACAGTTATACTCAATTCCTCCTTGGTTTCCCAGTCAATTTATCCTCTGCATTGCTGCCACTGAACTTCCTGAAGTGGAGATATCATCACAACATACCAGATAATGAGCTCTTTCAGAAGCAGCTACCCACCCCTTCCTCTCTTTTACATGCCTGGAAGGTCTTTACCTCCACTCTGCATGGTGAACTACTACTGTTTGGTAAAGTGTAGCTAGACTAGCACTTCCTGTCTGTAACACCCTGCCCCTCAGCTGCCAGCTAAAATTATGAACTGACCTTGCAAATGCTTTCTATTGTGTTTTGTACATACTTCTACTACAGCATTTATTTTGTTATATAAGAATCTAGGTAGGCACTATAGGTAGGCTTCTCTGTACTCCATTTCCAAACCTCTCATCTGTCTCTACTATTGAAACTGTAAAAGCAAAACAAAACTGATCTCTCACTTTCCCTCAGCCAGTCATGGCAAGTTCAGACTAATGGAATGTAGGAAGATGTCTGTGAGGATGGTGGTTCTTTCTCAATAAATATGTAAACCCTCCCTAGAAGAAAACTCTGCTCCCTTCCCTCTTCCCTCTTCTTTGAGACTGGAACACAGACACAATGCCTGGAGCTGCAGCAGCTGACTAGGTAATTATGAGGACGAAAGCCTAAGGATGGCAGAACAAGAAGAAAAGCAATGGTATCCTGAGCAGCTGCACCAGGTCTGGATGGGATCTTCAGATTCTTTTTCCAGGACAAAAAGTGAACCCCCATCTGCTGAAGCCAGCTTTAGTCAGTTTTTTTATCTTCATTCCTAATGGATACAATTTCTATCTGTAAGACTGAGACCTTCAAGGGAAAAGACTGTTTCTTATTTATATTTATACCCTCAGTGACTGGCAGAATGCCTGGCACTACGTGCTCCAAGTTTTTAAATGAACTGAATGTCGTTACTGTCTTCAAATTATTCCAGTGGCTGCTCGTTATCCTGAGGAATCCATGTAGAGTTCTCATCTTGGCATTCAGGGTCCCGCAGAGACCCGTCTCTACCCATGCAACCTTGTCCCTCCACATCCAGCCACATCAAGTGACTGCGTGTTCCTCCTTTGTGGACAGACCCTATACTTTCCCCTAGGTTCATGCCTTCACTCTCCTTCCCCTCAATTGGCATGCTTCCCCTCTACACCTCCAGGTATAACTTGTCTTTCTCTTCCCCATTACTGAACTTGGCTTGCACTTACTGTCTTGGGGGTACCTGTTTATTTGCCTATTTCCCACGAGAATATGAGCCCCTGGCAGACAAGGACTGGCCGTGGTCTGACCTTTGTGTTTCCCACCACACAGCATCACACAGTCTCTGGCACAGAGAAGGTGTTCAATGTCCTGGTTTGTTACATGGAACTAAACCAGGGTCAGAAGAGTAGACCAGGGTCAGACAGAATGGGCTTGAAATCTGTATCACTGGGTAATTGTGAGACATTCATCCTTTCTGGGCCTCAATGATCCCATCTATAAAATGGGGACAATAATAACTGATCTAGAACCTGGTATGCTGTAGAGACTGGATAAACACTAAGTAGAGGGGAGGCCCAAGAGCAAAAGGCTTTGCCTCCCGCTCTTCCCCAGTTGTCATCTGAGCTGGTCCACTGATTATCAAAAGGAAAACTCAGACCCAACATCGGAAACTGAGAAGAGGTCCCACCCATGTGGGCTGAAACTTCCATGTTCTATGAACTGACAACATAGTTAGGGGTGACATGAAGGGCGCAATTCCCTGGTCTGTTCTCCTGCTGTTAGCTGCCAGGCCTGGACAGAGTTCATCAGTCAGCCTGTCCCATTCTTGGCCCTCAGGGGCCTTGCCAAATGCTGTAGGCCGCACCGCCCCCCCTGCCCGCCCACGTTCAAAGGCAGGGTCTCACAGCCAGCCCACCCTTGTTGTGCACACCCAGGAAGGGCCCGCTTTCCTGCTTGGGCCCCACCCAGGGGTCAGCCTGAATGTGAATCCCTGCAGCCACCCACTGTCCCCCTGGGCACTCCTGGAAAGGGACTCTCTTTGCCCAGCTTGCTGGGGTGAGGCAACCACGGATCCCTCTCGCTGCCTCCAATGCTTGGTCGAGGCTGAGCAGGGTGCTGGGAGGCATCTGCAAGCCTTCTGTCTGCGCCCCCGGGGACAGTCCCATGGACTGGCCTGTGGGCTGTCGCACATCCCCTCCCAGCTGGCACACCCAAGGGAAAGACCTGCTTGACACCTGCCCCCACCAACGGCACGGCACCCACCATCTGTGATCTAAGGGGTAACCTATCACCTGCTGTGCTCCGGGATGCCCATCTGGGTCAAATGAATAACCACCTACAGCTCGTGGAGGGGGTTCTCCACATTTGGGAATTACGTCCCAGGCACTGTTCTAAGGGTTCAGATACATTAGCTCACTTCATCCTCATGGCAGCCTCAAGCGGTAGGTACCACTTTAATCACTGTGTTACAGGGAAGAGAACTGAGGCACACGGTGCCTGCTTGAAGAGCTTCCCAAGCTACAGAGAGAATAAGAGTGGTAGGTAGTGTGGTGGCCGAGTCTGGCTGTCAGCTGCAACTTGATACTGAATGAATGACAACTGGGAAATAAAGATA
>NW_020175208.1:1642295-1649377 GCF_003031525.2 Neophocaena asiaeorientalis asiaeorientalis | reverse complement strand
AATGAGGAGCTGTTGTAAAACAAAACATAAATACTGTCCTCAGAGAGATGCAAGATGGTAATGCATTGATAAAAACAAAAGTAAGCTGTCAAGAGAAATCTGAAAACAAAAAGTGCAGCTTTCTTGAAATAAAAACGAAAACCAAAACAAGATTTCCGAAATAAAGAGGGAGGAATCACAGAATAAATACCGTTGAAAACAGAATTAATGAAAACACAAGACCATTGGCAGAATGCAAATGGGATATGGATCTTTCAAATCACCAGAGGAGAAACAGAGCAAATTAAATCAAATCAACTAAAAATAGGAAGAGTTAAAAATAAAAAAAAGCAATAAAGAGCATAATATATTTGAAAGAAAGCATAATACATTGGATGTAAAAGAAATGTATAAATCCCTGAACTCTTTTCCCTTTCTTCAAATATACATAGAACATAAGTAAGAAAAAATTCAAAAAGTAACAAGGGCACAATGCAGTAAAAGTGGAACTGATTTAAAAATCACACAAAATATATAACTTAGTAACTTTTAAGACATTCTTAAGTACTCAGGTTGAAAAGAAATCTAACCTCAAATTATAGACTAGAAATAAACGCAGCTGAACAGTCTATATGAGGAAAAATAAACTCCCCCATAGAAAAATACACAAAGAGCTTGAAGCAGCAAAGGTAATTAAATACCATCTTGCCCATCAAACTGGTTAACACTGCCAGGATTGACAACATAAAGAGATGCTGGGTAGGGAAGCAGGCTTTTGGTAGATGTGTAAATTGCTGCAATAGCTAGAGGGAAATTTGAGGTCATGTATCAAAATTTGCCTTCTAAGAACATATCCTAAGGAACTCATTGGACAACTGTTCAAAGATTCATGTGTAGGGATGTTTACTGGGGCAAAAAACTGGAAATATTCACTTTATCAATAGGGAAGTAGTTAAATAAATTATGGTTGTACAGACAACAGAATTCCCTGTAACCATCAACCAGGATGAGGCTGATCTATATAGACTGAGAGAATAAGATGATGATATATGAGTAAAGGGTAAAACAAAAAGCGAGTTACTGAGCCACTCAAAGAGGTGATCTCGTTTTAGCAAGCATGCTTATTGCATTTGCTTTCTGTAGACGCTGGCATACAAAATACCTAAAAGAGGAAGTTGAACAAATGGATATCAATGGCTATCTTACATAGGGTGTGCAGAGGAGAACAGAGTAAGACGATGGGGACTTTTGATTTCTACTTTATAAACTTCTTTATGGTTTGTACTTTGAATTTTTAAAAATGAGTATCTCTTTTTCATAAAGAAAAATTCCATAAAGAAATTCTCACTTAAAAAATAATAACTAAGTCTTACTCTGAATAAGGGCAGAAACACAAAAGGGGCTTTGTTGTGTTTGTCTGAATTCTATCTGGTTACAAATTCCCTTAACTTTGTGGCTGGTGATTCCAGGGAGGGGTGGCGGGATATGGGGGGCGGTGAGGGAGAGAGAGGAGAGAGGGAGAGAACACGCTAGAGTACAGATGTGCATGAGGACTCTACAGACGCTGGCTGGCACGGCAGCCTGGGGTGGAGGGATCACAGGAGGAAGGCGAAAGTGCCCCATCACTCCATCCCCATCTTTTGGCCACTCTCCGTGCAGCCTCTGCTCAAGTGGCATCAGCTCCTTTGAGGTTGTGTGGCTCCAAGAAGCCTTCCCAATGGAGGGCTGAGGTTACTTTCATCCTCTCCCCGCCATTCCCCACCTCAGGGTCCTCACACACACAGCTTCAGGCCCCCTCTACAGTTCTTTCTACCTCTGGAGAGAATATTTCCTCTATTTGTCTCGATCCTCTCTTCCTGAGGGCTAGGAAGGGATGCTCTGCTCTCCCCTGCAGCCCACCCCACACCCATCATTCCTGTAAGTGATAACAGTCCTCACGTCTGCCCAGAAATGCCATCACTGAATTCTTGTGCTCTCCCTGTCAGCCGCTCTGAGATCTCTCGGCTCTCCTCCCACCCTTCTCCTAAACCTGAATTCCCGGGGACTGATGTCGCATGTCATGGGCGTGCTAAGGTTACTATGTCATGGAGGAGATGCACGCCCAAGTACTTAGGCAAGAAGTATCAGGATGTCTACAGTTACCTTTGTGTGATTCAGCCAAAAATGAAAAAAAAAAAAAAAAGGGACAGAGAGAAAAAAAAGTAAGAGGGCAAATATTCACAGTAGTTGAGTCTAGGTGGGAGGTAAGCAGGTGCTCGGCATACTGTTCGACTTTTCTATTTTACATATTGTATGTTACCCAACAAAAAATAGGGAAACAGAAGAAATCTCAGTTTCCACATTTCTTGAGGCGAGTGAGACCGGCTGGTGTGACTCCTTAAATGTCTCCTGAACTCGTCCCTTCTTCTCCATCCTTCTTCTCCGTCCCATCGCCACTGGCAGGGTTCAGGTCTCCTCATCCCGACAACACTCTGGAGATGGCCTCCTCCTCACTGGGGTCCCAGACCCCATCTGTCCCCTTCTCCACAAGGCTGCCAGGACAGGGCCAAACTCAGCATCACGGCCGCCACGGTCCTCTGTGCTCTGGCCGCATGCAGCCCGCTCCACCGGTTTCATCCCTCCACCGAATCTCAGGTGATGCCCCAGCCATGGGGACCAGCTCCTTAAGCCCGCACACCCTGCATCACCTCTTCTGCCTAGTAGGCCCTTCTGTCCTGCCAACCTTCTTCCTTGGCTACCTGGCAACTCCTCTCCATCCTACATGACTTACTCTGGTGTTTTCATTTCCAGGATAGCCTCTCTGGTCTCCTGTCCAGCTGCTCAGTCCCCTGCCCCCTCCTTTCACCACCTCGCTCTGTGTATACGCACATCTCCTCTTTGCCAACGGCGGCCGTGGTCTTACTCATTTGGGCAACGCCAGTGTCTCCCACAGGCACTGCCATGTATTCAGCAGACAGGTATTACATGGAGGAATGAATGAATGAATGAGTAACGTGCAAGGTGGGAACGTGGGAAAACCTCCTGATTTGCATATGGAGACACCTGTGATGAATTCATTGTTCATTTACTATTTACTGAGGGACCTTCATGGATCTGCTAGTCATAAAACTACCTTTATATCTGGGTCCTGCTTGTTTCATTCATTCATTCATTCAACACTTGACACTTGTTAAGCCTCTGCCACTGTGCTGAGAGCCAGGAGACTTGTGAAGATGAATCGGGCAGAGAGCGTGGCTCTGGCAGGGGAGCTAAAGCAGGAGCATAAATGGAGGAGAAGAGTGGTCAGTGTCATAAAGGAAATACAGGCCATGGGCAATGGGAACGCAGAAGCGGAGAAAGGACTCCTAGGAGTCTCCTGCGAGTGGACTGGGGGAGACTTCCTGGGTGAGCTGACATGTGCACTTGACTTTGAGGGAGCGAGCGTTGTAGACTTAAGTCTTTGGAGGGAGGGGGGCATTCCGGGGAGGGCACAGTGGAAACCAAGGCACCGAGCACGGCCATGAGTACACGTACAGGGGCCACTAGCAATTCAGCTTTGTCATTGAAGAGAAGTGGTGGGAAATAAGGTTGGGAGGTGGGTTGAAGTCCTGACAGCCTTGAAAACCAGGATAAGATGTTCAGCTCCTGTGAGCATGGGTGCCACGCAAGGGTTCTAGTTAGAGTGTGAGTCGATCAGGCATGCTTCCAGAAAGTGATTCCAGAAGCAGCGTGGGATGAATTTTTGTATTTAACACAAAACCCCCAAGAGCTCTGCTGACCTCATTTTGCACAGGGCCGAGCTCAAAAACTTGCACGCGGCAAACACTTCATACATTTCTTTAACTGGACTGGGTCTAAGACCATGTGTACATCAGCGAATGTGCAAACAGCTGTATCTCTGGCAGCAACACACCCGTTCAGCCAGTTCCCCTTCACGGAGACCTCGCCAGGGCAGGGAACCTCTCCTAGCCACACTTCTGCCTCTTGTCTTGACTCCCCACTCTTCCAAAGTCTCAACAGTTCATCCCTGGATTACTGCGACAGATTTTTGACTGGTTTTCTTCCCATGAGCTCCCTCCACTGTAAATAACCCTGCTTAGGAACCTTCCACGGCTCCCTCTTGTTTACTGGCATTTAGCATCCTCCGTAAGCAGGCTGCTTCCTAAGCCAGTCTGTCTCCCATTCCTTTCCACATGCATTCCCCACGCCAGCCAGACCACTCCCGCTCCAACTGCCTGGTTCAATTCTCTTTCCATACCTCATCCATCCTGCCACGCCAACCTCCTCTTTTCCTCACAGCTCCTCTGAACCCAGTTTGCCAGCAGCGTCATCTGGTGCGAAGATTCAGAAAGACCTGGATCCACGCCCCAGCTTTCTGCTTCACTGTGTGAGCTTAGACACACTATGGAATCTCAGTTCTCTCATCTATAAAATGGGAGTAATAAGAATGTCTATTTATTTTTAGGGCTTACTATTCGTATTACCAGGGCTACTGTGAAGAGTTAATAAGACATTACGTGTGCCAGGCCCTGTGCTCAATAAATGGTAAAGCTCTTTTCTTCTCTGACTCTTTGGAACTCCAAAAAGCCATTCCTGTTAGTCAAGCACGTACGTGGAAAGGAAGTTACATTTTGAGGGAATATGTACACAGTACCTGACAGTATGCTGGGCTTTTCTGACTATTGCTGCCACAACTCTAAATCACAAGCATTTTTCTTCTCATTTTACAGATGCAGAAACTCAGACTGAGAAAGGGAAGCAATCTGGGGTCATACAGTTCTAAACTGACCTTTACTACCATCAGAGAAACAACCACCGAACCAAGAATAAATATTTACTGAGCTGAGTACATTACCTGCAGCGTCTCGGTTAGATGCTTTATCCCGAGAAGCCAATATTATAACCCATACGCCACAGAAGGAGAGGAGAAGAAACTTACCCAAAGTCCTACAAATGGCAAACGGCTGGGCTGGGATTCACGCCTATGCCCTCAGCTGCTGTGCGGACACCGTACCGCCTAGGCCAGTGAACTGTCTGAACATGGACTGCAGCCCTGTGATGCCGAGGCTGGCCTTTTCAGGTTTTCCATGGGCCCCGGCCTGAGCCTGGGGTCATAGCAACCACGGTTGCTCACCAGGGCCTCCAGGTGAGGTGGGCAGGGCCGGCCACTGGCTGGTGGACTGGTGATGACTCCCCCGAACAGCTGGCAACGGTTCCTCTGCTGGCCCTGGCACTTACCCGATGGTGCAGCCGGCATTGGCTTCGATGGTCCAGATGCAGTTGAGGTTGTGCTCGTAGGGAGCTGGATACCCGGGTGACAGCACCTGGCCCGACTCCTCTCCTTTCACCGTCCCGCCACACTCGGCTGAAAGAAATCCCAGAAGAGTGAGCTTCAGGGGGTGACCTGTGCTCACAGCGGCCACCCACTGGCTCCTCCGGCCTGTGTGCCAGGGTCCCTCTCGTTCATTCCAGGTGGCTGAGTGCAGCATAGAGAAAGGCCCTTGGACGAGACTTATCTCCAGGATCTACAAAAGCCCCTACAGCTCAACAACGAAAAGACAGAGTTCAGTTAAAAAATCGGCAAAGCCTTTGAACAGACATTTCTGCAAAGAAAGTATACAAATGGCCAAGAAGCACAGGAAAAGATGTGTAACATCATTAGTCATTAGGGAAACGTAAATCAAAACCACAGTGAGGTCCCACTTCATGACCTCTAGGATGGTTATAATCAAAAAGACAGACTAACGTGTAGGTGGGGATGTGGAGAAACTGGAACCCTCAGACATCGCTGGTGGGAGTGCAAAATGGTGCAGCTGCTTTGGAAGACAGTTTCCTATATGGGTCCTCAAGATGTTGCCCTATGACCCCAGCAGTTTTGCTCTTGGATACATACTCAAGAGAAACGAAAACGTATGTTCAGATGAAAACTTGTACACGAATGACCATTGCAGCATTATTCATAATATCCCAAAAAGGGAAATGACCCAAATGTCCATCAGCTGTTGAACAGATTCACAAATGTGGTATACCCGTACAATGGAATATTACCTGATTGTAAAAAAGAATGAGGTACTGACACACGATGCCACGTGGATGAACATAATGTTGAAAACGTTATGCTGTGTTAGAGAAGCCAGGCGCAAAAAGCCACATATTGTGTGTTTCCATTTATATAAAATATCTAGAACAGACAAATCTACAAAGACAGAAAGTACATTTGTAGTTGCCAAGGCCTGACGGAGGAGTGGCAGTGGGAGGGATTGCTAATGGACATAGGGTTCCTTCTGGGGAGACAAGATGTTCAAAAATTAGATTGTGTTGATGGTTGTACCGCCCTGTGACTACACTGAAAAGCAGTGAGTGGTACACTTTAAATGGGCCAACTGCATGGTACGTGAAGTCTACCTCATTAAAGCTATTACAAAAACGGTCCCTGGGGGTAGGGCTGATGGCCCACTCTGCGACCAGATCTTTGAGGTCTGCTGAGAAGGCACAGATATTTGAACCTGGCCACTGACAGGAACTGGGCCTGTGTCACGTGCCAGGAGCACAAGGCGTGGAGTCCTTCCTCCGGAGACCTGGAGGAAGAGGCGGCCACAGTGTGTGCCCTGCGCCCTGACAGACGCATGTTCACGGCAAGTGGCAGCACAGAGGAGGAGGAGATCGGTTTCCTCCAGCGCAGGGCAGGGAGAGGCGGGCGGGTGGGTGGGAGGCGTAGGCTGCG
The DNA here is from genome assembly GCF_003031525.2 of Neophocaena asiaeorientalis asiaeorientalis. Classification (NCBI taxonomy): domain Eukaryota; kingdom Metazoa; phylum Chordata; class Mammalia; order Artiodactyla; family Phocoenidae; genus Neophocaena; species Neophocaena asiaeorientalis. Next base: position 1,642,695 of record NW_020175208.1, on the reverse strand, counting down.
GAGGCCGACAGGGAAGAGTACTGCGAACCTCCTTGGGGGTGGGAAACAGCACGGCAGCTTGGGGGACGGGGTATGAGATGGGGCCTGGAGGGAGGCAGGGCTGGAAAGCTGGGCGAGCATCGTTCATCGAAGGGCACTGCACAGAACCGCAGTGTTTGTACACAAGAGTAAACTGATCACTTTACACACTAGTGCCCTTTACACATTAGAGAGAACGCTCCAGTGGCAGTGTGAAGGGGCGCAGAGGGGCGGACCTAGAGGCAGGGCACCAGTGTCCTCCAGGTCGCGGGCTGGCCTTCTTCCTCCCACGTCTAATCTGCCTCTGAGCCCCAGGGCCTGGGGATGCTTTTCACACCTGCCCCCCCTCTGCCCCCACTGTTAGAGTCGTGGCTCAGGCCCT
>NW_020175208.1:1628159-1642218 GCF_003031525.2 Neophocaena asiaeorientalis asiaeorientalis | reverse complement strand
CCCCCCCCAGCAGTGCCACCAGAAGGACCTTTCTAAAATACAAACTGGCCACATCACTGCTTGCTTTCCTCCTTCCCAGAGTGAAGTCCAAGCTTCTTAGGAGAGCCCATCAAGTCCCCCCAGAGAGGCTCCCTTTGGCCTTTTCTGGCCCCGTCCTGGCACCCCTTGGTCCAGCCAAGTGTGATAAACTCCATAAGCCCAGGCACACTGGGCCTCTTCAGGCCTCTCCTTGGACTGACAAATCGGCCAACATCTTCCCCATGAAACCTTTTGTGACACCCTCCCCTCCTCACATAGAGTTGACACTCTCCTCTTTTGTGTCTCCATTATAACATGAACCGGTTTTTACCATAGACGTGTAACAGGCTATTAAAATCTACCTCCTTCACTCCGCAGCAGCAGGAACCTTGTCTTACTTATATTTGTACGTCAAGTGCCTAGCATGGTGTTTGGCACATCACAGGTGCTTTAACGAGTGTTTATTGAATGAACAGGTGGGTGGATGATCAAATGAACGAGAGAAGCTTACTGCTTCCCAGGTGAGTTACTATGAAGGGTCTGAATCAAGGGAGCATGAGAGAAGATGAAGAGATTTGTTGCAAAGCTTTTTAGGAAAGATCTGATGAAGCAAGACCTTAGAAGTAGGAGATGAGGGGATCAAAGTCACACATGGGAGACTGACCTTCACCTGTTGCTACAAAGGACCCATCAAGTGTCTCTTGGGCCCCACGGCTTGCCCCGGGGCCCACTAAGGCAGGGCGGGGAAGGGGCCCTCTGCAGTAAGCCTGCGCACGAGACAGGGCCCTTTCTTCCTGCGTAACTACCCCCGTGTTGACGTTGGGGTGGGAGATGCCAACCTGAATGAGATGTCGGGCTGCACAGGCTGGCAGCAGGGAGCAGGGTGTGGATAGGAGGATGAGCTGTTAAGTTGTGGGGAGGAAGCCTTTCTGGCTCCACAAATAGCAGAGGCAGCTAGAAACGGGCCAGGACATCATCCCTGCCCCTGCGCTGTAGCTTCCTTCCGTATTCCTGATGCAACAGCCCCTTCTGCTTCCCAGAGGCAAGTGTTTGGAGGCAGGGGCACCAGCAGCATTTCCTCGGGAACACGACTGCTCTTTCCTCAGGGGTCACTTTATCTGGGGACGGACAGGGGGGCAGGGGGAGCCAGGTGGCTGGCATGCAGCAGATTTACCAACAAGACCCTAAGACTCTCGTCTTTCTGGTCTTCTCCCTTATCCCCATCCTACAGCCCTGGCTGCTTCGTTTGGGCTGTAGCATCCACTCATCCACAAAGAAAACAGCTGGATGTTTCAGCTGTAGCAGTCATTTCTGGTAGACCACGATCAAGTCCATCACAACATGACATGTGTAAAACTATACACACGTAATCCCAAATACACAGCCTCCCTCCCCTTCGTGGGGCCTGAGGGAGTCTCGGTGGGGAAGCCCTCTGAGGTTCAAAGTGTAAGTACCCTCACTAGCACTGCTTGAGTGGATTCTCTAAGTTTGGTCCAACTGGCAGATGAGATACTCAGAAGAACCTTACGGTGGAGCTTTTTGCAAAGCAAATAATTGTCTTGCAGTGTGAACCATCGCCTCCTTCACATTCCGTTTGCTTCGGCTTGCCTATGGCATCACACTGTTGTCTGTTTATGCCTGTGTCTCCCTCACTGGCCTGGGATCTGCTTTTCCCGGTATCCCCAGTGCCTGGCAGAGGGCCTGGCACATGAATGAAACAAGGGGACAAAAACAGGGAAGCAGGGAGGAAGGGACGGGGCATGCCTGTGGATGAGGTCTACTTGAGCAGACAGAGGAAGATTCTAGAGGCCACTATCCTGATCTATCCACAGTCAGGTTTGAAATCCTCACCTTTAGACCCTCTGTTGGGTAGCAATGTCGAAGGTCCTGTTAACATGTAGTCGCCTGGGGTAAAAGAACATCGCTCTTACCTCCCCTCCTGTGGGTGATGTCTACCCATCCTTTCAAGTCTCAATTGAAATATCACCTCCTAGACACAACTTTCTCGTATTCCCTCAACACTTTGGCACTTATTCTTTTCACAGTGCTTATCTTGTATTATAATGACCTGTTTATGTGTCTCTTCTCCTTGCCAGGGTAGGGACTCCCCAAGGGCAGGAAGAATGCTTTATTCTTTCCTTTTTTATTTCTCTGCCTCTGCACATACCCAAACGTGCGCCTGCGAGGATTCTGGCAGGTGGCGCTTAGTAGGCACTTAAACGTCCTCCCGGTGGATGGTCTGTCCTTATAAGATTAACCAGAGCTGCACAGCCATGCCGAAGTTGTGAGCCATGGGGCAGGAGATGGAGAGAGGGAAAGGTCTGGTGTTCGGGGCCGGGGATACAGGACAAAGCAGCGTGGTGGAATCCTGGTCAGCAGGGAGGGTCACACGTGCAGTGAGGCGGGGGGTGAGAGGTGGAAAGGCCACACAGACAGACGGACGGGTGTTGCCTATTTCCCACTTCTGCCTTGGACCAGGCTTCTCTTGTCCTGTGACACAGGGATGAAGCTTCCAGAGAGCCTGTGCTGACATGCTGGAAGCACCACAGGCTTAAGAAGGTGCTAGTTCATTATCTTATTCTTCCCTAAGTGTGACATAGATGCTAGCTCATGATCTGACTCTCAAGAACAAGAGAGATGTTAGTTCATGACCTGACTCTTTCAACATTCCAGAAAAGGAAGCATGAGCTCCATTTTGCCTATGGGGAAACTGAGGCCAGAGTGAGCTGGAGACTCATCTGAGACTTGGTGTTGAAGGAACCCCTGGAACCAGGCAAAAAGTCCACCTCTTCCTTCTAACTGACCCTCCCACCTCTCCGCCAGGAGAGGATTACGATTCTGAGGGCATGAGCTGGCTCTCGTCCCGCTTGCTAAATGTATGACAGTGGCAAGCCACCGCCTGGCCTTGCTGTCGTGCGGGTGTAATAAGGTGTGAGAGTGAGGACATGCGGAAGGGTGGGCAGGGCCAGCCATGACTCCTGTGAACAGGACGGTTCAGACGGCCCCAAGGCCCTGGAGTGTGAGGGCCAACGGGAGACGCTTAATGAGACCAGAGCTGGGTACTCGGGATTAGGGGACACCCGAGGGGGGTCACCTGAAGAGCAAGAGGCCTCCTACCGACACAAGTGGGGAGCGGCCGGTCCCAGGTCCTGCGCTCCCCGCTCAGACACAGCAGCGCCTCACTGCCCCGCAGGCTGTACCCAGGGTCACAGCCGAAGGACACGGAGCTCCCTGCGAAATGGCCTCCATCGTGAACCTTGTAGCCGAACTGGGGGGTTCCTGGGTCTTCACATTTGATGAGCTCAAAACCTGGGGACGAGAGAAGAGATAAGGGTGATCAAGACGTGCCATGGCACAAACCACACCCCGCCCTCCCCACCCCCCCACCAAGAGCAGGCATCCTAAAGGAAGCCACCCGGCACATGCCCCTGGGTCCTGATGGAGGCGCCCCTCGGGGTGTCCCATGGCTGTGCTCAGGTGAGGGTCTGTTATGGAGTGTTCGTTCTCCCTGTTGCTATATGTAAATGACTTCAGTTATTTCTCCCAGGACAGCTTTTGATAGTTTTCAGGTATAGAGTCCGGATTTCCTATTTTTTTTTGTTGGTTTGATCCCATAGCATTTTGGTAGCAGGAGCTGCTCTTCCCATTTTGTTAACTGAGACAGTCTGATGGGAGAGCGTACTACGGAGAAGTCACTCTAAATGTATGTTTCAAAGCTCAATTTTGTCCTGCTTAAATACACTCTATTGAACGAGCCTGGAGAAGGAGACCTCTGTGAGCTTACACAGAGCTCCTAGGGCACGGTGGCCACCTGGGTTAGCTCTCGCTCGTTATTCACAGGTCTTACCGGGAGGGGTAACTGTGCATGGCACAGCTGAGAATATTGACTCGGGAAGGTCACACAAATTGTTCCAAAGTCACACAATCTCAGATGATAGAAACGGAATTTGAATATGACTCTGTTCAATCCTCTTCCACTGGTGTGCCTGCTGGAACAGCACAGACCCTACACACCCAGGCAAGAGGAATCTTGAGTAGACTCATTGGTTTTTTAATTTTAACAGCTCTATTGAGACATAACTTACATACTAAACACTCCCTCAACTAAAGTATATAATTCAGTGTCTTTTAGTTTATTCACAGAGTTGTGCAACTAACATTGCAATCGACTTTAGGACATTTTCATCACCTCAAAGAGAAGGTGATTTCCCCTCAGCTCCCTCATCCCCAGGCAACTAACAAATTTCCTTCTGTCTCTATGGATTTGCCTCTTCTGGACAGTTCATATAAATGGTTCATGCAATACATGTGTCTACATGTACTGTGACAGGCTTCTTTCACTTCTCATCATGTGTCCAAGGGTCACCCACATTGTAGCATGGATCAGAACTGGATCCTCTTCTATGGCCAAATAATATCCCATTGTGTGGAGGGACATGTCCCATTTTAATTATCCATTTATCAGTTGATGGATATTCACTGGCTTTTAAAATAGTCTACAAAAGCTCATTTCTTTGTAGCTGCTGGGCAAGTAGAAGCTCAAATAAATGAATAAAATAGCTGTGAAGCCGAAGTATGGGGATGTCATCCCAAGTACTCTGGGGCTGTGTACGAACGTCGGTGCTTTCTGTTTTTGAAATCTCAGGAGTAAAGGAGAAAGTTAAAATCAGGAAAAAAGGGAAAGAATCAAGCCTCGACTCTTTAGGGAGTAGTAAAAAGGAACATAATTATACATTAGTGCTTGCATTTTTTACATCTGACTGTAGCTGAACATTAGTTTATAAATGTCACCATGAGGAAGGGCTATCTTCAGTTGCTTTAATTCAAAGGCTCAGCGCTTATTGTTTTTAGTGAGTAACTGGTGATTAGTGAGTCAAAGGTGTGCTGTGACTCTCAGCTAAGTCACTCACAGGTGTAACCATGGAGCTGTACGCCAAGTGGCAGCTTATCCAAATCACGGGCACAATGTCTTAGGGGAAACAGTCAGCTAAGCACACACCAGTTAGAGAAAATCAAACCCACTAACTGATGGGTGATGTCCCAGAGCCCAGCCTCTCTGTGTGTGGAGCCGGCGAAAGCCCGATTTCACTGTCCACTCAGATGAGAAAAAGACTTACTGGAAAACTGCAGCTCAAAGCCCTTGCTGGTGTTCTCAGCATCAGAAATGAAATCAAGCCACAGACTGCTGGACGTGCTGTTCAATGTCACCCCCAGCATCTCAGAGCGGCTGAACACCCCCAGCAAACGGGCGGAGTTGTTGTTGCCATCGTAGACCTGGACATGGGAGAGACCCCAACCCCACATCAGCATGGCCTTGTCTTGAACAAGGGTTTCCCACCCAACAGCCCACATTCCCAGAGTTTAGCACTGAAAACAACTGTTAGAGGGACAGTCAGTCATCAGATGCAAGGAAGACAGCAGAGTGGAGGTGCCACCGGGTGAGTTATCAGCCCTGCTAGCCTACTTGGTACCAGTTCTGTGCCCAGCCCATCTCGGTGTGAATCATATCTCTAGGAACTGGTTGCTGTTCTAACCTTTCCAGAGGAGATCTGGTCTTAGTTCCCCAACCCCCAGATGGCACCAGCTTACTCTTCGGCAGCTTGGGGAGACCAGGTTGGGGCTGCCTGAGTGCCCAAACCATCTGTTTCTGCAGACAGGCAGGCTGCAAGCATTTGACTTTTCTGCATTGCTAAACACTCCATCCTGCCCTTCCAGGAGATGAGACAATCGTCCTCCTCCCTAATCCCACCCCACTGTGGCAGTGGCCTCAGTCTCACACTCTGCTGGACATGACCCCTAGGATCCAGCAGGATGGAGTTAAAATGTCCAGCGTGTCAGGTGTCATGGTATCTTCCCCTTCCCCAAGCTCAGTCTCTGCCCCTTCCCTCCTAAAATGAGGGCTCCAACGAGGGCTGGAGCAAGCCAGGAGTCGAATCGTGCAGGCATCTGGCTTCCCTGGCTCCCATCTGTCCCCTGAACTGCTGAGCACCAGCAAAGACAAGAATCATCAGAATAATGAACTGGCTCCCCAGGTTCCGAGGTTGCTGCTCCTTTCCAGATAATTGTGCAAATAACAACAGAATTTGTGATTGAGTGAAGGACGCCCTGTTGCTTTGGTAAATATCAAAGATGGGATCTATGGGTGGGTGATGAATATTTGTGCATGGCACAGGATGTGGTGCCAGCTGCCAGCAAATTGGAACAATATTTCCATTCTACTATTTATGAAGCAAAGCTTTCTAAAAGAAGCCATCCTTCAAGCTAACAGTGCTGTATATCAGAGATTTGTTTAGGCCCCTGGGAGCTTCAAAAGTCTGTTTCCAGATCCTATGTGCAATTGTTTTATATCACTGATAGACTGGGAGAATTCCAGAGTGCCAGCAGACATAGACATGACACCAGTTCAAAGAGTTCAGCCCACTGCTGCATCCAGATTGTTATAAAAATAGTTTTATCCATTAAAACATATATTTTGGGGGGCTTCCCTGGTGGCGCAGTGGTTGGGAGTCCGCCTGCCGATGCAGGGGACGCGGGTTCGTGCCCCGGTCCGGGAGGATCCCACATGCCGTGGAGCGGCTGGGCCCGTGAGCCGTGGCCGCTGAGCCTGCGTGTCTGGAGCCTGTGCCCCGCAACGGGAGAGGCCACAACAGTGAGAGGCCCGCGTACCACAAAAAACAAAAAAACATATATTTTCTAATTAACTGATCAAGGCATTAATCATCAACACTTGCTAACATCACAATAAGAGAGACAACCAGACATCATGTGCTTGTTAATGGAAGACACACCAATACCTATGGTGTCATTTTGCCAAAAGAAACATCAAACCTGAATCAGATCAAGCCACTGGATCCAATTTCCAACTTATAGGAAATATGGAGGACAGAGGAACATATGAAATGAATGCATTACAAATAAACAAGTTACAAATAAATTACAAGGGAGTAAAAAAGAAGAGATGGGGGTAAAACCTAAAGACTAAAAAAAATACTTGAGGCAACTAATCCAATATGTACAAGTTATTTGGATCCTGATTCAAATAAACTGTAAATTTAAAAAATATTACATTTATGAGATAATTGGAAATTTGAACACTCACTGGATATATTATGGTATTAAGAAATTGTTGTTAATCAATAAAAGTATAATGGAAATAGGATTTTTTCCTTAATTTCAAAGCATAATTCATCTTAATTCATTAAGAATATTTTTGTTCTTAATATGTCATTATGATAAAATATTCATTGCAGGAAACTTATAACACAGAAAAGCACGAAGAAACTGAAGGCAACTTTCAGCACTCATAACATTTTGGTGACTATCTTTCTAGGCTTCGTTCTATGCATATCTTTCCTTATATAGTTTTTAAATTTATTTTTTTATAAAAGCAAGATCAAACTATAGATACTATATGGTAACCTGCTCTTTCACTTAATATAATGTGTATATTTTTCAAATCATTAAATATTTTTTCCACAACAGCACTTAAACAGCTGTAGAAATTACCATCATAAAATTAACCCAACCCACAATATAACCATTCGCATATCACTGTCCAGAATATGGGGAATATGTGCCTTGGCACATAAGACGCACTCAACAAATGTACGATAAATAAATAAACCAATATTTTCTTTCAGTAATTTTGTTCGTAAATCCACCTGGAATTTTGGCATATGGTATAAGATATATTTTCTTCCTGGTTGATTAGCCATTTTTAACAAAACCCTGTTTGTAAATATTCCACCCATCACCAACTTTAAATCCAACTTTATCACATATATAGTTATATAAAATTTTTTGTTCAACTTTCTATTCTACTGCAGTTATCTATTTGCCTATTCCTGTGCATGATCTAAACTGTTTTAATTATTGTAGCTTTGTAATATATTTAAATATTTGGTAGGACGAGTCCCCTCACATTTGTCTTCTTTTAATTTAAAAAATTGTCTTCCCATGTTTATTCTCTTAGATAAACTCAAGAAGAATTTTCTCAAATTAAGAGAAACAACTACCCCCAATCCCTCCAAAAGACCCAAAACAACTTGTATAATTCTGACTGATTAATATTAAATGCCTGGATTGATAAGAGAGAAAACATATCTATATGATAGTTAATCTTCCTATCCATATACATGACATCTGGCTCCATTTTAATCAAGTTGTCTTTTATATCTCTCAGTAAAATTCTGTACTTATTCCTGGGCATTTTTATATTTTTTATTGATACTGGGAATTGGGCCCTTGTATACATTTATTTCCTAACAGAATATTGCTTGTCCATAAGAAAATTGCTTTGATGGTCCAGTTCATCATTATATACAGGTGATGGATTTATCCCTGACAAATCCAAGAGAATCTATACACACCCATTACATCTAACGTTCTTTCTTTCTTTTTATCTATTATAGGTTTCCACTTTTTTCAGCTTTATTGAAGTGTAACAGATGAATAAAAATTCCATATATTTAAGGTGTACAAATCAAATTTATTTATTTATTTATTTATTTATGGTTGAGTTGGGTCTTCATTGCTGCGCACGGGCTTTCTGTAGTTGTCAGGCTCCGGACGCGCAGGCTCAGCGGCCATGGCTCACGGGCCCAGCCCCTCCGCGGCATGTGGGATCTTCCCGGACCGGGGCACAAACCCGCGTCCCCTGCATTGGCAGGCGGACTCTCAACCACTGCACCACTAGGGAAGGGAAGCCCCCTAAATGGATAGCTTTTAACACACAGTTTCAATGTAACATTCCTATGAACAATGCTACATGCATGTCTGCTTACACACAGGTGCTCAAGTTTCTCTAGGGCATACATCTAGAACTAAAACGGCAAAGAGAAGCAGGTTACACATGGAAGGCACATCTTCAACTTCGTTAGATGTTGTCAGACTGCTCTCCAAAGAGTAATACCAATTTAATCTCTCACTAGCAACGTATGACAGCTTTCATTGCTTTATATCTTCACCAACACTTGATATTTTCAGGCACTCTAAAAATTTTCCAATATGATGGGTGTGAAGCGGTATCCCATTTGAATTTGTTATGTCCCTGATTATCACTGAAGTGGAATATCTTTTTGTATGTTTATCAATTCTACTTTCCTATTCTGTGAATTGCCTATTCATAGCCTTTGCTCAGCCCTGAATATGAAACCTCCCTGCATTTATTTTAGTTTTATGTCCTTCAGTATAAAGTTTTATAATTTCCTCAGTAAAGATTATACACATGTTCGTTAGGCTTATTCCTAGGTGTCTTATAGTTTTTGTTTCTATTATGAGACCTTCTCCCCACCTCTGAATACATGTTTGAATTGGTTGTAGAAACACCAGCAGCTTTGCTAAATTGTCTTACTGGTCTGATAGGTTATCAGCTGGTTGTTTTATATTTTCCAAATAAGAGACAATTTGGATATTCCCTTCTAATTGTTATAGTTTCTTTGTTCTTTTCTTTGTATAATTGCAGTGGCTTGGATCTGAATACTACTGGTGGTAGCAGAACTGGTGTTGTTCCTGACTTTACTGGGAATCCTTAGGAAGTTTTGTCATTAAGTATAATGTTTGCTATACGTGTTGGCAGAAAATTTTTATTAGATTAAGAAAGTTCTGTCCATAGCTTTATCAGATATTTTTAAAAATCATGAATCAGTACTGAGTTTCATCACATGATGTTTCGGGACACTTTGGCAGGATCATGTATTTTTCTCTCCTAATCTGTTTATAGGATGAAATTGCTGATATTGGACCGCTCTTGACCTACAAAAATGACAATTTCATATGGGTTGCCCAATAAAGACAATTAGGAGATTTTGTAATGTTGACACGTCCTTACGTTCCTGGAATCCATCCTATTGGTCATTTTTGTTTTAAGGCACAGCTAGATTCAACATGATACTGTATTTAGGATTTTTTGTTGTTGTTGTTGCGGTACGGGGGCTTCTCACTGCTGTGGCCTCTCCCGTTGTGGAGCACAGGCTCCGGACGCGCAGGCTCAGCGGCCATGGCTCACGGGCTCAGCCGCTCCGCGGCATGTGGGATCTTCCCGGACCGGGGCACGAACCCGTGTCCCCTGCATCGGCAGGCGGACTCTCAACCACTGCGCCACCAGGGAAGCCCTGTATTTAGGATTTTTAGATCTATGGTCGTAAGTGAAACTGGCCTAATATTTTATGCTGCCCTTATTCAGTTTGATATCAATATTTCTATCTGTCCTATTTACATAAAGTGAGTGGGGAGATGGATACTAATTTTTCTCTTTTCTGACACAGTTTGATTATTGCAGGGATTAATTGTTTCTTGAAGTTTTGTGAGTTTACCTGTAAAATAGGCTAGGTCTGGGGACTTTGAGAGAGAATACGGGAGAATTCCAATGTTTTAAATGGTTATTGGTTTATTCAGATTTGTATTTTTTTCTTGATATTAGTACTTATTATCTATAAAAATTTCCATTTCATTTAAGCTTTCCGATTGTTTTGTCTTATGCTTTTTCCTAAACATTTTCTTACTGTTTTCATAATCTCTACCTTATCTATGACTATGTTCCTTTTTCATTCTTAAAATTATATATTTGTGGCTTTGTTATTCCTTGATCAGTCCCGTAAATTTTGTCTGTTTTACTATTTTTCAAAGAAGCAGTTGGTTTTGTTGATAATTGCTATTTTTTAAATTTATCTTTTTTCAGTCACTTTTGCTTTTATCTTTAAAAGTATTTCTTCCACTCTCTTTGGATTTATTCTGTTATGTTACTCAAGCTACCTAAATCCTTATTTATTTTTAACCTAGGTGATACGTCAGAGACTAACAGAGGTATATTAAATCTTCCACGATGACTGTGACTTTATTAAAATTTTTTACATTTCTAGCAATTTTTATTTAATTTATTCATGCTATGTTATTTGGCACATAAAGTTTTACTGTGAATGGATTGTGTACTTTATTAATATAAAAGAATTCTCTTTTTCATTTCATTATGAGATGTGAGAGAAGTTCTCACATTTATCTTATAATAAAGTGATTTCATTTTTCTGTGGTTTACCATCTTCTGTCCATTGCCTCCATTCCATTTTTTAATTGGGTGATTATGTTTTTCATCTCTTCAGTCTTTCCTCATCTCAGATTGCTCTGTTTTCATGATTGCCTATTTTTGTGTCGTAAATATAATATTCTCTCAAATCCTGTTAAGAATACAAATTAGAAGTTTTTAAAGTGTTTTTTTTCTTTGTTGCTTGCAGAGGGGCAATTAACTCTGACTCCTCAGACAGGTCCCCTTCTTCTGATCTACTGAATATTCACACATATCCAGTTCATTTTCCGGTTGGCACACCACGACAGATGGAAAATAAAAATGGATAATGGAAAGACCCAGTAGCTCCCCTAAGGGGGAGCAGAAGAGTTAAGCCAGAAGAGGCCATAGTAGGAGCTTCTCCTGCTCCTGGTACTAAAGCATGTGTGTGTGAGGGAGAGTGCGTATATGTGTATGCGTGTGTACATGTGCATGTGTGTGTGTGTATGATCGTGGCAGCCTCTTCTCAAATGAGCTTGCCCACTCTTGTTAGGTGCCAGCCATGGCATTACTCTGCTTTATCCAGCTTGCCAACAACAGCCAAACAGAATCCAGAAAGTCAAGTTGAGAGGGAACTGTGGCTCTGTGTGGTTTCTCAGACCCTGTACGCTTCCAGAAGAGCTAGCTGGATTGAGATCCGGCCCGTACCAACAGCCCCATGGTGTGTCCTTGGCTCCAGGCTCTGCTGCTCTGAGCTAGGTGGTCTTAGATGTATTCTTTCCTTGAGGTTTCTAGCACTTAATCCACTGGCAGGATTTCAATTCACTTATGTGAATTACACTTTGATTAGGCTCTTTCTCAAAATGGACCCCTTTTGGGGGGTATTCCATTTGGCAAATATTCCTTTAAGTTGTATGTGAAAGGCACCCTTGCCTAATTTCCCATTTTCATGTCCCTTTAGTCATTTCCATGGGAACCGTAGAGGATGTAGTTATATACATGGGCTTCGTGTGCCATCTTGAGCTGGGAGCTGTTGTCTTTCCACACTATTGCATTTAGAGGACTTTCTGTCTTGCAGATGACAGAGGTCGAAATTTTGGTGGAGGCCAAAACAGAAGAAATCAGGTAGTTCTAGGAGATAAGCTGGAGTATGTGTAGGGGTGAGGTCTAAGAAATTTTCAGTTATTAAATATAAGGAAAAGATTGAGAGTCACAAATGCAAGAAAACAGTCATTTCATGGGTCAGAAATCCAAGAGTGTATGGAAGGTTTGGAGGGTTGGTCAGACGCAAGTGTGGAGGAAGTGGCGGGTCTCGCTGGGCAGGAAGGAGTCCAGGTATGCACTGGGGTTCTTGAGAGGGACAGGTACATCCTCAGGATTGGAAATACATCAGTGTTCTGGCAGATGGGCCAGTTACACCAGGGCAAGGGCAGGGTGCTCCTGGAGGTGACTCTGGGTGCCACCTTCTTTGTGTCGAGGTAGATCGGAGTGACAGGTGTAAAGAGCATTGCCACTGCAGCTGACAGTGGTTGCAGGGTGGAAACTATAACCGTGCATTTCTTTTCACTCCAAAATAATTCGTGTCCCAGGTTCTCCCTCGGGAGGGCAAGGGTCCTGAGGGGAAGAGTTAGAACAGGAAACTACGCGATCTCCCTGGATGCCTTGCCCTCCCTTCCCCAGACCCCCTACTATGGAAGCTCTGGTGGTTACAGGATCGTGTGGATGGCCTTTCGCCCAGGTCAGCACCACAGCCCAACCTTCTGAGGAGGACACTACAGAGGCCTAGAAAGGGAGGAAGAGGCTTTTCGGCAAGAAGGTGGAGCCCAGTGTTCGAAGGCTGGTAGCAGGGCCAGTCGGGCAGGCGGCTGCAGAGACCAAGTCTGAAGTCTGGGAAGATCCCTCAAAGAAACACAGGAAATCATCTCCCTCTCCCTACAGCCCTGAAGGGTCACCTGAGGTCCTGATCCCTGGCTGAGCCCTCCCTGACCTCTGACCTGGGGATGATGCCCCAGGTCCCTCCCTTCTTACCCTGAGCGCCTCCAAAAGTCTCTCTTCTGTCTGTTAAGCTGCTCACTCAACCCTGAGGCAGAACCTTGATAGTGCAGTGGGGTTTGCACACCTGCTGACTATGTCTTAGGTGCTACTCTGAGTCCAGACCACCCTAGAGAGGACGCTTGGGTATCAGCCACGCTCCATGTGGCCTCTAGCAACCAAGGCAGGAGGCCTTCTGCTGGTCCCATCAGGCCACATGCACAGAACTGCACACACTCCCCTCAAAACCCGAAAACGGTGTCTCCAAAATGCCTTTTTCTGCAAGGTTAATAGCATCCTTCCTCCAAGAACGTCTCTGCGTTGTCCAGCTTTCCTCAATTTCACCTGCAGCACTAGAGCACGGAAGTCCCTCTGGCCGTGTTGGCCCTGGGTGTGTCCTCTGAGGCTCTGTTGTTGATGATGAACAAATGGATGGAGAGAACTGAGGTCAAGGGAGACGCCTGAAGACATGGCCCTTGGAAAGTATAAAGTCCTGTCTATTGTTCACTTACAGGGAGATGCACACTGCATTTCTCTGTATGGGGAGCTTAGAGGTTGAAAAGTAGAGCTTAAGGAGCCAGATAGGAACCCACTCCCTCCTGGGCCACTTTGCCATATTCTGTTCTGTTTCAGGCATATCCGGTCCCAACTGGTCATCTCATGGTACTTCCTCTTGGGTTCAAGAGTAATTAGGTAAGAGTGAGAAATGCCTTCCAAACACACACACACACACGCCCCAGAGGGTGGGTCAAGAGTATCATCTTTGCATAAAAAGCACAGTGTATTCATATCTACAGAGAGTCCTAATGGAGGGGATTATTTAATGGTTTCTCTTTGGATTTTCTAGAGTGGTGACTTTTGGTTGTTTCTAATGTCTAGACTTCTCTGGCTACAGGGAATAAAACTATATTAGAATAAGATAAAAAAGTTTCTTGGCCTAGGATGAAAATGGACCTACTCAGTATGAGATTCTCCTTATAATCCTTTTTTTTTTTGCAGCTCTTTGATAAG
>NW_020175208.1:1585775-1628075 GCF_003031525.2 Neophocaena asiaeorientalis asiaeorientalis | reverse complement strand
TTTTTTTTTTTTTTTTTTTTTTCTGTACGCGGGCCTCTCACTGTTGTGGCCATATGTGGCCATATGGCCATGTGTCGCATCTCCTGTTGCGGAGCACAGGCTCCGGACGCGCAGGCTCAGTGGCCATGGCTCACGGGCCCAGCCGCTCCGCGGCATGTGGGATCTTCCTGGACCGGGGCACGAACCCGCGTCCCCTGCATCGGTAGGCAGACTCTCAACCACTGCGCCACCAGGGAAGCCCTATAATCCTTTTAAATAAGGCAGCTCTTTGATAAGTTCTCCAGAGTCAACCCTTTGATTACACACTCACGATGTGTTATTGGAGGTACAAATCACACACACAAACACAGTCACAGTGTGTTCAATGTCTTAACAAGTCCCTCTCTATAACCCTTTCTTTAGTCCAAGTCCTTTCACTTCTTTCTCTTATGTAGATCTTTTTTTTTTTTGGTACGCCGGCATCTCACTGTTGTGGCCTCTCCCGTTGCGGAGCACAGGCTCCGGACGCGCAGGCCCAGCGGCCATGGCTAACGGGTCCAGCCGCTCCACAGCATGTGGGATCTTCCCGGATCGGGGCACGAATCCGTGTCCCCTGCATCGGCAGGCGGACTCCCAACCACTGCGCCACCAGGGAAGCCCTCTTATGTAGATCTTGAATCCACTTTCTTCAACCCCACTGCTACATGCAGGCCATCACCATGGTACACTGAAGCTACTGAACTAGCCCACCGGTCACTGAAACATAAACTCGAAACATACACAAATACACATACATAGAACACAAGTATGTACAGACACAGATCACCCAAACCAAATACAGACACAGACACAGATGCACACACATGTGGAAACATACATATAAACATATCTGTAGCCACACATATCTACACAAATGCACATATTCTATGAACTCTTCCTCATCTAGGTTGATGGTCAGAGTTCACAATGGAAAACCTGATCCACTGGCCACTCCAACTGAGTTTATTATGGTGCTTTACTATCCAGACAACCCCTACTCAATCACATACATATTTGAAAGCAGTCAGCTCCTAAGAAACTCTAAAGCCACATTCTTTAGAATACACTCGCCTACCCTTCTCTCTTAGATTCTCACTTCTCCCAGATGAGTGAGGACATCTCGGGACTCAGGAGGGAAGAAGAAAGGTTGGGTCATTCACACAGAGATAAATGAGAATGGTGACCATACTTTTGCATCCCGTAACATACATACTCTATGAAATCTATCAGTGTTACCTTGAGGACATCTCCTTCAGAGAGTTCAAATGCCCTGGCTTTGAGCTGAATCCCCTTCCCCGGCTGGGTCTGGATGGAGTAGATGCATTCGTGGTTGTTACCGTAGTTCACAGGAAAGTTGGGGGACAGCAGAGTGCCCTGAGTGCCCGTGACTGAATTCCCACACTCAGCTGGAAAAAGAATCACAGTAATCACAGATGAACGCCCATCAGCTACATCTGGAAAACAACCCACAGCGCTCGAGTACCTTACAAAGATGACAAGCTGCTTGCCTCTCTACCTGCCAGGGTGCCTGTTTATCTGTCCATTTGTCTGCCTGTCTATAGGAATGCTTATCAAAGTTTTTGTTTGTTTGTTTGTTTTTAACACCTGCCCACCTGTAGTTCTGTTACGTTCCTTTATTTCTCTCCTTCGATTTGTCTGTTTTTCTTCCGCAGAAATAGAAATAAACCCACCAGGCACCCTTTACTTTTACAGTGTTATGAAGCAGCCATTCTCCCTCCCACCTGTTCATATCGTATCATAGCAACAGAAATGACCACGGAGGGCATCAGGGGACTGATGGGGGCAGCCAAGTGAGGAGGGATGAAGCCTTTCAGTATCAGAGGATACAAACGAAGAGGGGACAAGATTGAATAATAATTGCTAGCATCTTCCAAGCTTTACAAGGACCATTTCAGCCATTAGTCACAGCAGCCGATCCCCATAAGGCAGGCACAATTATCATCCCTGTTTTCAAGATAAAGACCCTGGTACTTAGCAATTTAGATCAAGTCTCTCAATTCAAGCAGAGGAGGGGGCTGACAACTCAGCCCTCTTGGTCCTGGAATTTAGGGCCTCTGAGGCTCTGAAGAAAGTTTTGGCACAGACACATGGAAACCCTGTTTAATTCAACAGCTAATGAATTCACACCTTCCTCTCAAAATCTGTTCCTGCTTCTCCAGAATTAGTCATTCTTTCCCCATTGTTCCTATACCTCTATTTATAGCGGTCATCACAATTTTTTTTTTTTTTGTGGTACACGGGCCTCTCAGTGTTGCAGCCTCTCCCGTTGCGGAGCACAGGCTCCGGACGCGCAGGCTCAGCGGCCATGGCTCACGGGCCCAGCCGCTCCGCGGCATGTGGGATCTTCCCGGACCGGGACACGAACCCGCGTCCCCTGCATCGGCAGGCGGACTCTCAACCACTGCGGCACCAGGGAATCCCGGTCATCACATTTTACTTGACTTATTTGTTAACATTTCTATCTCCTCCACTGCCCTGTGGGTGCTTTAGGGCTTGGTCATATTTCTGTATCTCCAGCACCCACTGGCTCTGCTCCATGCCTGGGCAGGACAGCAGCAGGGATGAAAGGGGTAGCTCAGTGCAGGGCATGTGCTGAAGGACCCTGCAGTTGGCTCTCTAGGGTCTTTGATAATTGTGAAGCCTCTTCCTGGGCTTCCCTGTGGCAGAGCGTCTACCAGATCACACCCTGATGGCTTGTTTCTTGTCTGCACCCCCTACCCAAACTGTGCGTTACTTGAAGGTAAGGGTCATGCTTAACGAATCCATGAATTTCCAAGGCTTAGCCCAGATTGTCTGTAAAATAAATATTTGCCAAATGAATGAATGAATAAATATGGAGGACACTGACCTCAGAGGATGGCCAGCTCTAAAAATGATTAGGTTCTGGAAGGATATAAATACAAGTCAGATGGCAGGCCCATTATTTGCCTGGACATATGGGGAGTTCGGAGCATATGTAGAATCTCTGAGGTTGGTGGTAGCACATCTGCTTTCCCCGAACCATTCCTCAGTGTCCCTATTCTAGGCACAGTCATTGGCTGGAAGGACCCTGAGGTCACCACATATTCAACTTTAATTGCCCTGAGCCTGGAGTGTCCTAGGCCACAGCAGTGTGGAGGGAGCATGTGATACAGGAACACTCAGAGCTGAGTCTCTAGTGGGCTTAGTTGTACCTCTGTGTGTTCTCTTGCCCCCAAGGCTGCTCCTTAGAACTTTGAAGATAGTGACCATGTCCCACCAATCAGTCCTCTGATTGGTGGGACAAGCCCTCCTCCCTGGGCCCTTTCCAGTTCAGGACCAGCTTCAGCTTCCTAAGACGTCACGTAAGTCATTACTATGGACAGCATGTTTGTGTCCCTCTGACAAATTCTTATGCTGAAGCCCTGATTCCCCAGTGCAATGCTATTTGGAGGTGGGGCCTTTGGGAGGTAATTAAGTCTAGATAATGTCATGAGGCGAGAGTCCCCATGATGGGATTAGTGCCCTTAGCAGAGGAATTGACCAGAGCCTGCAATCTGTCTGCCGTGTGATGGTACAGCAAGAAGGCTGCCATCTGGAAACCAGGGAGAGGGCCTTTACCAGACACTGAATCCACTGGCACCTTGATCTTGGACTTGCCAGCCTCCGGAACTGTGAGAAATAAATGCTTGTTGTTGAAGCCACCCACTTTATGGTATTTTCTTTTTTTGTTTTTTTGTTTTTTTGTTTTTTTGTTTTTTTGTTTTTTGTGGTACGTGGGCCTCTCACTGCTGTGGCCTCTCCCATTGCGGAGCACAGGCTCCGGACGCACAGGCTCAGCGGCCATGGCTCACGGGCCCAGCCGCTCCGCAGCACGTGGGATCCTCCCGGACCGGGTCACGAACCCGTGTCCCCTGCATCGGCAGGCGGACTCTCAACCACTGCGCCACCAGGGAAGCCCTATGGTATTTTCTTATAGCAGCTCAAACTGAACAGGACAGCCATCATTTGTCTTGGAGGGGAAATCTCGCTTTTCAGTACTTTAAACTCAGCCTGTTTGCAGAGTGTCCGAATGTGCGTAATGAATGTGCAGAGCTGGGGCATAAAACTAAAGGGCGGGTGGTGGACGGGCACCCTGGTGGCTGCTGATACTTTAGGTGGATATGTTTCTAAAGTGTGTAAGTATTCTGGGTGCCCTCTGATGAAGGTGGGCATTTGGGGAGGGCGTGCTGAGGGCTGTGCATATTTAGACATTTATTACTCAGTCACATCACGTGGGCAGCCCTCTGAAGCAGCTCTCCATCATCTCTGGGCATCACACAGTATTCTCTTCCATCTAGGGAACGACATGTGGTGCAGTGGGATGAGCATGGATTTTAGACTCAGACCAGTTATATCAACTCTCTGAACCTCGGTCTCTTCATCTGCCTCCATCTGGACAATAACAGCACCCACATAAAACTAGAGAGAATACATATATGAAATTTTATGATGAAAGAGGTGAACATATAGGGAGTGGCTAGCACCTAGTAGGCCCTCAACAAGCATTATTCCTTTCTCTCCCCATCTAACCTGATGAATCTACACAGCTTATCTGCTTCTATTTGGAGCCCTAACTGCCCAGGCTCCGGGAATGGCCGAAGGCCCAAGAAGCTTCTCGGGAAGCATGTGTTAGCTGCCTGACATTCACAGCACCCTCACTGTTCCTGATACCTCTTGCTCTCTGCCTAGTTCCTAAAAGGTGGTTTACCTTAAACGTGGGCTTTGACATATTTTTGCACCTCCTTCCTACCCTGGCTTGCAGCACAATAGCTATATGCCATCTCTGCCCCAGCATGACCCTCTCCTCTTTCCCACATGCCCGACACCTTTATGGGGAGGGGAAGGGGGCTGACAGCTTCAGAAGGGACCAGTCCTTGGCCCCTAATGAGGCCTTTTTCCAGGGCACCAGGGAGTGTACAGGAGGTAGCGGGACCTGGCACTTGCTTTTGGGAGAGTTTCCAAGTATCAGGGGAGGTGAGCAGATGCACGGAAAAGCCAAACACAAGCATAAATGGAAAAATAAACGTTCCAGAGAAACAAACAGTCATCTGCACCGGAAAGTGCTGCGGCTAATTCGGGCATCTACGACTTCTGTCATCCCCATCAGAAGAGGTCTCGTTAAGGGCAGGGGCTGTGTCTTGTCCATCAGTCTGGGGCTCCCGAGGCAGAGAGGTAGGTCTGCTCCATCATGTGGGGCTCCCAAGGGCAGGATCATGACTCTTGGTGCAGAATGGGGTCCTCTGGGATCAGGGCTGTCTCTTCCACATCCAGCTCAGGGGACCCTGAGGTCAGGGGCTGTGTCCCCCTGTCACACAATGAATTAGAGCCCAGGACTGTTCATCTCCTTCTCAGCAGGGAATGTTCCTGGTAAGTTATTCAATTTACACCTCCAGTGCGTATGGCGACTGGGAGCCTCTCCCGGGTGGGCATTCCCGTGATACCTCCAGCCGGAGGTTCTGCTGTGGGCTGGTGGTAATTAGAGGTGATTATAATTGCTATGCGTTATGAATACATACAAAACAGAAGACAAATGTAATAACGAAAATATTGTGAGGAGCCATGAACAAACAGTAATTGGAATAGTAAGTTAAAGAATGAGTTTATGTAATGAGATCAATGAGGCAGAACTTAGGGCGTGTGTGTATCTGTGGTCCTGGATAATCCCATTCAGGAAAAATTCCCCTCAGAGCCACTTAGCTGAAGACATTTCTCCAGAGCAGAAAGGACCTGCTAGCAGCCACATCGAAACTGAACCTACACAGTGGGAGTTACATGTGTGTCTGAATGTGTGTCCAGGTCAGGGTGGGTGGATGCTCTGGGGGATGGTTGCAGGAAAAAGGATAAACTTTGAGATTAGTTAATTGATCAAAAATGGAATTCTGCATCTATTTGTCTTAATGTTTCCCCTCTGAGATCGTAAAGCGTTATTGGTTGTTGGTCATGTCATCGATAAATAATGATAGAAAGGTTATTGGCAAAATGATAATAATATGGCACCCCGTTGGTGTATGTAAATTACGTCATCTAATCTGGAATAAAGCCTGTGAATCGGATATTGTTATCTCTGTTTTATAAGCGAGGAAGCTGGAGTTGCTGGGGTCTGGTGGCTTGCCCAAGATCTAACAGCTGGTAAGTGGCAGAGCAGAGACTCACCCTTGGGCCCAGGTGACCCCACAGCCTGAGCCCAGCCCATCTTGCCATCCTATTTACGACTGTCCTCTGCAGAGCCCCAGGGCTCCGTGCGGTTGTCTTGGGCAAGGCTGA
The DNA here is from genome assembly GCF_003031525.2 of Neophocaena asiaeorientalis asiaeorientalis. NCBI lineage: Eukaryota > Metazoa > Chordata > Mammalia > Artiodactyla > Phocoenidae > Neophocaena > Neophocaena asiaeorientalis. The sequence continues at coordinate 1,621,772 of NW_020175208.1, read as the reverse complement.
CCTCAAGGGCTCTCAAGATGCAGGCACCTGTTTCAGTCAGTGCAGTGCTGCTTTGATCTGTTTGGTATATTGGGGTTTTCTGTAATATTTAGCACTAGCGGATAGCAGTGAGCACGGAAGGTACTCCACTGATCCAGCCTGTGTTCCATCTAGCCCCATGGTGTGAGCATCGAGCAAGCAGAGCCGTGAACCTTATAAATGAGGGACAGCCAGCAACTGTCCCCAGTCCTTGGGATATCACCCCACTTCTCTCCACCCTCTGGGCCTGAAGCTCTGAAAAGTCTGCTCTAGCATGCTGGCAAGGAGGCCGGCAGGACCTTGGGTCACAGGGCTCCTGGTCCCAACTCCATCAGCTGCCTCTTTAACCTCACCACCCACTGCTCTCCCCCTCGCTCGCTCCAGACTGGCCTCCAAGCTATTGCTCAAACACCGAGCATCCTCGAGGCTTGGGGCCTTGGTACTCTGCTCCCTCTTCTCCCATGAATTAGCTCCTTGAATCCCTTCAGATCTCTACTAAAATGTCAGCTCATCAGAGAAGTCTTTCCTCACTACTTGTTATAAAAACCTCCAGCACTTTCTAAGCTGACCATCTTTCTCTGTAACCCTCAACACTGCCCGACACACTACACATCCATGCGTTTACGGCCCATCTCCCCCCACCAGAATGTGAGACCAGGAGTGGAGAGACCTTCTCTGTATTGTCCACCTTTGTATTCTCAGCATCCAGAAGCATGCCTGACCTGCAATGGGTGCTCCATAAATGAACCCAACTCCTGCTTCTCTCTCTCTTCCCCAGCGGAATGGAGGAAGTCTTTCTAGAGATTCTCAAAAGCTATCGGACCCTCACTGGACAAGAAAAATCAGCCCTCTCCTCAACCAGATGGGGATTCTCCATGGGCAAAGGTCATACCTCCTTCCTATAGGTGCACCCACACACCCCACCCAGATTTCTCCACAAGAGGCATCAATTAGCCATGGGAATGTGTGCTAAGGGTGGTAGGTAACAGCATAGAAATTGATTTCATCCGAGTGGACCTACTGTGGACCCGCTTTGTAAAGGTCAGTTGAGGCTACAGAACAGCTCATGAAGCAGGCATTGCCATCTCTCCTGTACCGATAAGGAGGTTGGCGTGGAAGGAGGCTAGGCCACCCACCCAAGGTAACCGTGTGCTAAGACAGTCCTTAAACCCAGTCCTGTCGGCCTCTTGGCCCAGGTGCGTTCCACCACCTCCCAGCAATTGACTAAAGTCCGGCCAACCCCATTAGTGAAGCAAAATGAAAGCACGTGACCACCTACCAACACACCTTGGCAGAGGCGAGCTCCACAGGCGCCGTCTGCCCCCCAGGCACGTGATGCGGGCCGTGCCCTCCAGACGGTACCCGGGGAAGCAGGAGAAGGTCAAGGTGTCGCCTACACCAAACTGCAAGCCCTTCCGGATGCTGTAGGCTGGGACCTCAGGCTCCTCACAGGGCTCCAAGTCATACTCTGGAAAGGCAGCAGGAGAGCTGGGGTCACACACAGAGGATGGGAACACACAGACAAAGACACCACGGAGAAGAGGACGAGAGAGGAAGACAGAGGTACACGATACACACCGATGCACGAAAAGTAAGGAGAGAAGGAGAGACAGTACCTACCAACACACCTTGGCAGAGGCGAGCTCCACAGGCGCCGTCTGCCCCCCAGGCACGTGATGCGGGCCGTGCCCTCCAGACGGTACCCGGGGAAGCAGGAGAAGGTCAAGGTGTCGCCTACACCAAACTGCAAGCCCTTCCGGATGCTGTAGGCTGGGACCTCAGGCTCCTCACAGGGCTCCAAGTCATACTCTGGAAAGGCAGCAGGAGAGCTGGGGTCACACACAGAGGATGGGAACACACAGACAAAGACACCACGGAGAAGAGGACGAGAGAGGAAGACAGAGATACACACCGATGCACGAAAAGTAAGGAGAGAAGGAGAGAGAGCCCGAGAGGGACAGAGACAGGCGAGAACAGGCAGGTGTGTTCTGGGTGGTCTGAGTGCCTCCAGACCACAAGCAATGGGAGAGAGCACCGCCTTCCTGGAAACATGCTTCCCAGGAGTACTTCTGAGGCTGACCCTTCCCTCCTCTGTCCCTTCATCTCCACATGAACCCCAGCCTCAGGCTTGTGGACTCTCCTGTCTCTTTCTCCCCGGGCACCAAGCCAGATCAGTTCAATCAGCCTGGTTCTAGAGGTTCACAATGCATGACCCAGCCTAGGGCAACTTACATTGGGAAAAAGAATCCAAGTGCTTCAGCCGAAGCTGTGTCTTGGTAACACTGGCACTTGAGGCAGATGGCATCTATGCACCAGGGACCTGCCTCTAGTGACTTTTATACCTCTAGTGATGATATAGAAGTACCTTTTCCCTCATCCCCAAGGGCATCTCCCTTCTGGGACACAGTACCCCGGGGGGCTCTGTGTGGTGGGGAGAAAGAGGCTGGATGAGGCAGACTGGCTGGATATGTCCCATCAGCCAGGACATGGCAGGTGGCATCTGCTGGAGGGACACTGAGGCTGAGCTCAGCCATGTCCCATTTCCTAGAGGTCAGATATCTCTCAGCCATCCTGGGGAAATCCATCTGCTGTCTCTGCTCCTGGCTGGTGGTGGGAGGGGGTGGTCTGGGAGCAATAGTCTGAGAGCAGCAGGAGGACTTGGTACTAGAGGAGTGAAGGGTCCTCTTTTCTCCCTGAATGCACATTAAAGAGCTTTCTTTTCAGGATTCCTAAACACAAAGATAAATATCTATCGCTACTCAGTTAGCATTGGTGAAGTAGCCCCCACATGAGACCAAAACACTCCAAAATGTGTCAGTCTCCCTTCTTTTTCTTTTCGATTTTTTTTTTTTTAGAAATTGCTGTGGTTGTGAAGTAGTGGAAGTGGAATCAGAAGAAGAATCTGGAATTACTAGGGCAGGATGGGACTCCTGAGGTCCTCTAGTTCAATCAGTTGGGTTGGTCATGTTCAGAGTGAAGCCTAAATGCCTTCACAGAAGGAGATTCCCCAACAGACCTGCTAATTCCTTCCAAGCCCGCTCTAAGGAAGTTCGTCCTTGTGTCTAACCCAATTACTTCTGCTGCAGCAGTGAGGTCCCTCTCCCAGAGGCTGGGGAGGGGACCGACAGCCATCTGCTGGGAAGACCAGAGGCCGGCAGCAGGGTGGGGTGGTGGGAGAGTGCTCAGCCATCACTTACCCCGAGGGACCCTCACATGTTTTACCTGAGAAGGTGATGTTGAAGCCTTCGTAGGACATGGAGAAGTCGGAAATGAAGCGGACCTGGGCAGTGAAGTTGCCATAGAGTCCAGCGCTGATGGGCGCTGGCAACCGGGAACCGGTCAGCTGCCTCAGGGGCTGAGTGAAGCTGCCATTCTCCGTGATGACGAGGTAGTCGTGGCTGCTCTCCAGGTGGAAGGTGTGGAAAGTGAAGAACACACCTGCCAGGAGACCAGAGGGTCAGGGTGATGACAGTGAGAGGCCTGAAGGGGCTCAGCTGCACGATGGGGTCTGCACAAACGTCTCCCGCTTGCAAGCGTCTATCCGTGTGCAGAACCTCAAGCTTGAGCATGATCAACACACACCAGCCAACCTGAATGAAGGAAGCCAGGTGAACCGCACATGCCCCTGCCCTGAGGTCCAGCCAGGGAGAAGGACGCTGCTCTCTGGTTGTCCCAATTTGAAAGGGAGATTTATGGCTAGGTCATTCATTCAGTCAACAAGTATTTGTACATTTATTGGGTACTTCCTATGGGCCAGGATCCAGGGCTGCGTGGGTGCAAGGGGATATAGCTACAGTACAGAGTGACAAATGCTGGAACCAATGTAGATCAGACTGCGCTGGGGGGCAGAAGGGAAAGAGGGGAGGGTAGGATGCCCTCACTAAAGAGTGAGCATTTGATTGAGGTCTTAAAAGGAGGCTTAGGAATTAACCGGGTAAGAGGGGAAAGGGCACCCCAGGCAGGGTACTGGAGACAGAGCTGCTGTGGACTCCAGGGCTCTGAGAGCGGCATGGTGCGGCTGGACACACTAAGCAGGAAACATCTGGAAGAGGGGCTGGAAATGTAGGCTGGGGCTGGACTGGATGTTTTTCTGGAGGCATTGAGAAGCCATCCTATCCAGAGTGTATCCAATTTCAGGTTAGCAAGATGTTGGTGGCTGTGAGGAGGACGAAGTGGAGGGAGAGAGAACAGTTAGAAGGATGTCAGCCATGCACTGCGGGAAAGTGGATGGGGGCTGGCAGAGGGGGTGAGAGCAGGAAAGGGACATGAGACTCAGGAGGTGAAATGGACAGGGAACAGAGGCAACAGATGCAAAGGAGGAGTTAAGCGATGACGCGGAAGATTTTTTTTAATTTTAACAATTTTTTGAAAAACATCTTTATTGGAGTATAATTGCTTTACAATGGTGTGTTAGTTTCTGCTTTATAACAAAGTGAATCAGCTATACATATACATACATCCCCATACCCTCTCCCTCCTGCGTCTCCCTCTCACCCACCCTACCCCACCCCTCTACGTGGTCACAAAGCACCAAGCTGATCTCCCTGTGCTATGTGGCTGCTTCCCACTAGCTATCTATTTTACGTTTGGTAATGTGTATATGTCCAAACCACTCTCTCATGTCATCCCAGCTTACCCTTCCCCCTCCCCATGTCCTCAAGTCCATTCGCTATGTCTGCATCTTTATTCCTGTCCTTCCCCTAGGTTCCTCAGAACCTTTTTTTTTTTAGATTCCATATATATGTGTTAGCATATGGTATTTATTTTTCTCTTTCTGACTTACTTCACTCTGTATGACAGAGTCTTAGGTCCATCCACCTCACTACAAATAACTGAATCGGACTCACAAGGATTTGTCCTGCTGGTCGGGACTCCCGGGGACGCCCGGGGCCGAGCACAGGTCATATGGTACTTCTATTTTTAGTTTTTTAAGAAACCTCCACACTGTTCTCCATAGTGGGTGTATCAACTTACATTCCCACCAAGAGTGCAGGAGGGTTCCCCTTTCTCCACACCCTCTCCAGCATTTATTGTTTGTAGATTTTTTGATGATGGCCATTCTGACTGGTGTGAGGTGATACCTCATTGTAGTTTTGATTTGCATTTCTCTAATGATTAGTGATGTTGAGCATTCTTACATGTGTTTGTTGGCAAGCTGTATATCTTCCTTGGAGAAATATCTCTTTAGGTCTTCTGCCCATTTGTAAATTGGGTTGTTTGTTTTTTTGATATTGAGCTTCCTACTATCTGGAGGGTTTTTATCATAAATTGGTGTTGAATTTTGTCAAAAGCTTTTTCTGCATCTATTGAGATGATCATATGGTTTTTCTTCTTCAGTGTGCTAATATGGTTTATCACATTGATTGCTTTGCGTATAATGAAAAATCCTTGCATTCCTGGGATAAACCCCACTTGTTCATGGTGTATGACCCTTTTAATGTGGTGTTGGATTCTGTTTGCTAGTATTTTGTTGAGGATTTTTGCAACTATGTTCATCAGTGATGTTGGCCTGTAGTTTCCTTTCTTTGTGACATCTTTGTCTGGTTTTGGTATCAGGGCGATGGTGGCCTCATAGAATGAGTTTGGGAGTGTTCCTTCTTCTGCTGTATTTTCAAAGAGTTTGAGAAGGATAGGTGTTAGATCTTCTCTAAATGTTTGATAGAATTCGCCTGTGAAGCCAACTGGTCCTGGGCTTTTGTTTGCTTGAAGATTTTAAATCACAGTCTCAATTTCAGTGCTTGTGATTGGTCTGTTCATATTTTCTATTTCTTCCTGGTTCAGTCTCAGAAGGTTGTGCTTTTCTAAGAATTTGTCCATTTCTTCCAGGTTGTTCATTTTATTGGCATATAGTTGCTTGTAGTAATCTCTCATGATCTTTTGTATTTCTGCAGTGTCAGTTGTTACTTCTCCTTTTTCTTTTCTAATTCTATTGATTTGAGTCTTCTCCCTTTTTTTCTTGATGAGTCTGGCTAATGGTTTATCTTCTCAAAGAACCAGCTTTAGTTTTATTGATCTTGGCTATTGTTTCCTTCATTTATTTTTCATTGCTTTTTTTTTTAAGGTAACACGTGTTTATTGCAAAAAAGCTTTAGAAGTAGAGAAATGTGTAAAGAGAAACATTTTTTTAACATCTTTATTGGAGTATAATTGCTTTACAATGGTGTGTTAGTTTCTGCTTTATAACAAAGTAAATCAGTTGTACATATACATATGTTCTCATGTCTCTTCCCTCTTGCATCTCCCTACCTCCCACCTACCTTATCCCACCCCTCTAGGTGGTCACAAACCATGTAGCTGATCTCCCTGTGCTATGCGGCTTCTTCCCACTAGCTATCTATTTTACGTTTGGTGGTGTATATATGTCCATGCCATTCTCACACTTTGTCACAGCTTACCCTCACCCCACCCCATATCCTCAAGTCCATGCTCTAGTAAGTATGTTTCTTTATTCCCATCTTACCCCTAGGTACTTCATGACCTTTTTTTTTTTGCTTCTTAGATTCCATATTAGGGAAGTTTTCAACTATAATCTCTTCAAATATTTTCTCAGTCCCTTCTTTTTTCTCTTCTTCTTCTGGGATCCCTATAATTAGAATGTTGGTGCATTTAATGTTGTTCCAGAGGTCTCCAAGACTGTCCTCAATTCTTTTCATTGTTTTTTCTTTATTCTGCTCTGCAGTAGCTATTTCCACTATTTTATCTTCCAGGTTACTTATCTGATCTTCTGCCTCAGTTATTCTGCTATTGATTCATTTTAGAGCATTTTTAAGTTCATTTATTGTGTTGTTCATCATTGTTTGTTTTGTCTTTAATTCTTCAAGGTCCTTGTTAAACGTTTCCTGTATTTTCTCCATTCTATTTCTAAGAATATGGATCATCTGTACTATTATTACTCTGAATTGTTTTTCAGGTTGACTGCCTATTTTCTCTTCATTTGGTTGGTCTGGTGGGTTTTTACCTTGCTCCTTCATCTGCTGTGTGTTTCTCTGTCTTCTCATTTTGCTTATCTTACTGTGTTTGGGGTCTCCTTTTTGCAGGCTGCAGGTTCGTAGTTCCTGTTGTTTTTGGTGTCTGCCCCCAGTGGTTAAGGTTGGTTCAGTGGGTTGTGTAGGTTTCCTCCTAGAGGGGGCTAGTGCCTCTGTTCTGGTGGATGAGGCTGGATCTTGTCTTTCTGGTGGGCAGGTCCACGTCTGGTGGTGTGTTTTGTGGTGTCTGTGACCTTATTATGATTTTACATAGCCTCTCTGCTAACAGGTGGGGTTGTGTTCCTGTCTTGCTAGTTGTTTGGCATAGGGTGTCCAGCACTCTAGCTTGCTGATTGTTGAATGGAGCTGGGTCTTAGTGTTGAAATGGAGATCTCCTGGAGAGCTTTCGCTGTTTGATATTACGTGGAGCCAGGAGGTCTCTGGTGGACCAATGTCCTAAACTCAGCTCTCCCATCTCAGAGGCACAGGTCTGACACCTGGCCGGAGCACCAAGACCCTGTCAGCCACACAGCCAGGTACGTGGGCAGTTTCTTGTCTTTTGGGAAGCCTGAGGTCTTCTGCCAGTGTTCAGTAGGTGTTCTGTAGGAGTTGTTCCATATGTAGATGTATTTCTGATGTATTTGTGGGGCAGAAGGTGATCTCCAAGTCTTATTCCTCTGCCATCTTGAAGGTCTCCCCAGATGACGGGGAAGATCTTGACCTGAAGGACAGTGATGTCTTTTGTGACCTGGGGTTGGATGCATAGGCAGAACAGGAGTACGTGGTAGAAGGGTAATGGCCTTGGCTTTGAACACCCTGCATGTTTGGCATTCAAGCAGCATGAGCTAGTGGGAACTGGAAGTACAGACTTAAGAGTTCAGGACCAAGGTCAGACTACAGCAGTAGATCTGGGACACCTGCTACCTGAATCCACAAGCATGAAGAGGACCAGAGCAGGGAAGGGTGGCCATCAGAGAAGGGGCAGATTGGAAGCCTGGGGTAGGAGGGGCATCAAACAGAAGACAGGGAGGAGGGGGATTGGTGGGGGAGGGGACAGGCAGCCATCCCATCTGAGATGGGAAAAAGGGAGGGGACCTCCACTGAGGGGGAGGGGCTAAGAGCACTCACTAAAGACAATAACATTCAGCACTAAGTATGTGTGTCACTGTCCCGAGTTGCTCTTTAGTTGGCCCCTATCAATCAGAAGGGAAGATACGGAAACATTTACAAGTTCTACAAGTTCCAGCTAGTAGGTGGGAGAGCTGAGATCTGAACTGAGACAATCTGGTGGCGGAGGCTGTGCAATAAACCACCCCATGAGGCATCTTCTCTCACTATGGAAAGAGAGCCCGTGGTAGGAGGGGCCAGGTGGCCGCAGGGTTCAGGGTTAAGTTATGGAGCAGCAGGATCTTAACACCCTTGGCAACTCCTGAACTTGTCCAGATGGCAGTTGTGCTTGTGTGGGCAGATGTGTAATGCACGTCCACCCACGGGTGAGTGTGCCCATGGGAATACATGCCATGGATGTACCAGGGCAGGAACTCGGGTAGGCGAGGAATGCTGCACCCAAGTGCTGTTCAAAGTCCACGGACCTCAGCATCTGGGGCATTGTCTGGAAACTTGTTGGAAATGCAGAATCTTGGCCTCCACCACAGACCTCCTGAATCAGGATCTGCATGCTAACGAGATCCCCCAAGAGACCTGTAGGCACATACAAGTGTGAGGAATACTCCTCTACTTACTGACACGTTTTTGATAAACGATGGTTAGAGCCAAGGTCTTAATGCTTAAGCATTTTAGATGTTTTCGGTTTTTTTGCCTCTCTGTTGATAGAAACTGGCGATCTGGAGTATTTGGGATTCTACAGGTGGGGGTTGGGGGAACAGAACCCAGTAGACGTGGGACCAGGGAAGCAGCTTGTGAATGCCCTGTGTCCGGGCAGCTGACATGCATCCATTTATCTATTTACTCAAAGACATAGACCCTGAGCGCCTACTAAGTGCCAGGCCTGTGCTAAGCACAGAGAAAGATCTCCCAGTCTAGAGGAGGAGACAGGCACGTCAGCAGTGAGAATACAGAGTGGGGACACAGAGCGAGAGTGGGCAACTACGCCTCCGGGGTTGGGAAGGCTTCACAGGGGTCACAGTCTGTGACACAAGGGGTGCAAGCATGCTTGGAACCCCACGGGTATGTATGCCCGTACATATCCTGTACTGCCCACACATAAACACGTGTGCAACTGAGAAAACTGTTCTCAGTCTGCAGAGCTTGGGAAGAGGCTTGGTGGAATAGACGTCTTTCCCTCCTCGCTGGAACACAGGGCTGGGTGGAGGATGAGTCAGACACAGTAACAGGCGGAAACGAAGGTGAATTAAGCACTGTGCCTTTACTCTGTTTTTCCAGCATGCAAAGACAGCCCCTCCAAAGGAGTAAACATTTGGCAGGGATTCTAAGGGTGAGTAAACAACCGAGGTGAAACTCCCGGGTTTCCCAGCTATGCTGATTGCTTGGGGCTCTTCTGGCCATTGTGTGAAAATGAAGACATTGTCACAGAAATAGAGAGGCCCTGTGTTGGAGTTTGAATCCAGATTTGGTGTGACAGATGTACACACAAGCGAAGACTCCACTGGAGTGAACCATGCAGAGTCGTGCAAAGCACGACTGGAGCAGAGAGAGCAGGGCCATGGGAAAGGAGGGGATTTGGAGGGAGGCAGACCTGGGTCAAAAGCCCGTCTACCAGCGAAAGTGTCTGGGCCAAAGCTGCTCTGCGCCTTTAGGTGACATTTAATCCTTGGGGAGAGGAACACCTGGGGCAGCACATGCAAAGCCCACGGCACAGTGCCTGGCACACAGTAGGCGTTCTTAGTACACAGTTCATCTAACTCCCAGACAGCCTTGTGGGTTAAAAGATGTCAGGCCTGGGGTCTTAGCAAAGGCATGTTATCTGGACTCCTGAAATGGCTGCTCCCTTGGGCTGGGCATGTGGTAAGTTGAACAATTCTGAATTTCACAGTTTTCAGTTTTCCCAGCTGGACTTCTACCTGGTAGGGAGCAATCGGAGTCAGCAGCCTCCATCGGTCTGTTAACCCAAGATACTGTTACAAGCAGAGCCTGAGGGGTGCCCTCTGGAGAAGGGTGTGAGTTCACTTTAATTCAATTCGTATAGATATTTCTGGAGTTTCTTATGTGCCAGGCATGAAGCCAGCAGCTGAGGAAACTGCAGGAAGCAAGGCAGACATTTCTCTGAGAGAGCTTGGAGTTGGTCCGGGGGACAGATGACGAGGATGCCAAGTTCCATACAGTGGGGAGAAGTCTGGGATTGGGAAGGTACAGGGTCACACAGGAGCCTGTGGAGGGGGGCCCCACCCAGACCCAGCGCTGGGGGCAGGGGGACGGGAAGGTTCGGTAGAGGAAGTGAATTCAGAAGGATGAGCAGCTGGCCAGGCAAGGGGAATGGTGGAGACGATGCGGGGACAGGAAGTGCTCCAGGAGAAGAAAATTGTCCCATTGTGCAAAGCTCTAGAGGACAACGAAAGCCTAAGAAGTTCTAGGAACTGAAAGAAGTTCAGTGCAACTAGAACTTAGTGCTTAGAGGGCTCAGAAGGAGGCTGAGAAAGGTAATAAGCCAGGGCTATAAGGCCATGCTAGCTAGTTTACTATTTGGGGCTCAATGCTTAGGGTCTGGTGAAGCCTTTCAATGGTTCTAAGGAAGAAGTGACCTGGTTATACATCAGTGACCTCTTGATTCTCTGCCTGGACCACCTCTCATCCTGGCTAATTCCTGTTCATCCTTGAAGACTGGCCTAAGTCTCAACTCCCCACCTGTGTCTGCTCTATCCCAGAATTGACCATAGTACATTGAGAGGTCTCTTTAGGCTGGATCTCTACCACTTGACTACAAGGCAGGCAGCGCCAGAGGGTCTCTTCCCCTGTGTTTGCCTAGCACCTACAGCAAGCAAGTATCAAATAAGCATTTGTTAAAAATTTGTTGAACTGCATTGACTTCTAAGGAAAGACACAGGTAGAAAGGCAAAGAGGAACATACACCCCTATAATTACAGACGTCAGATGCAGAGAGAATCATGACTATGGGGGGTTGTTACTCTAGGAGTCACAGGGGGCTGCCTTTCTTTCCCTCTTGATGCCACAGAGTAGCTTCTGGCTCTGGCAATGGTCAACTCTGGACCAGGCTTGGTGGAAACAGCTCTGCAGGATGAACAAGGACGCTGCCTCCGTCCCTCCTCTCCTTGGGAACAATACTGTGGGAAAAAGGGGCCAGCCCCGCATTGCCCTGACTGCCGGAGAGCCCTGTCTTGCCCAAGGCTGTCCTAATCCCAGCTAAATACCAGGCCTATTAAATGCAACAGTGACAGTGCTTAAATACATGAGGTGGGATTATAAGTGACTTTTCTTTCAAATTTTCTTTTTTTATACAAATAGTATACTTTACATGGAATACATATTTAGTGCTCAAAATTAGGAAAAAGTCAAAAGATGAAAATAAGATATTAACCTTTGGGGGCACAGCTCTTCAGACTGTTTTCTATGCACATATCCTTGCTTAATTTTTTAATAAATTAATTAAACTAATTAATTAATTTATTTTTGGCTGTGTTGGGTCTTTGTGGCTGCACGCTGGCTTTCTCTAGTTGTGGCAAGTGGGTGCTACTCTTTGTTGCGGTGTGTGGGCTTCTCATTGCGGTGGCTTCTCTTGTTGCTGAGCATGGGCTCTAGGCACGTGGGCTTCAGTAGTTGTGGCATACGGGCTCAGTAGTTGTGGCTTGTGGGATCTAGAGCACAGGCTCAGTAGTTGGTGCACGGGCTTAGTTGCTCCGCGGCATGTGGGATCTTCCTGGACCAGGGCTTGAACCTGTGTCCCCTGCTCTGGCAGGCGGATTCTTAACCACTGCGCCACCAGGGAAGCCCTCCTTGCTTAATTTTTATAAACTGAATATATTACTTTGGCAAACTTCTTTTTTAGTCAACAGTGTATTGCAACCATCTGTGTAGGGCTTTAAATATTCTTTCACATTACTCCTTTCAGTAGCTGCATGGTAATATTGAATATTTCGTTATTTGGCTATACCATACGTTTAGTTAACATTTCCTGATCGATGGACATTGGAATAGTTACTAGTTTTTCAATTAATAAAGTGTTTTAGGGGACAACCTTGTAGCTAAATCTTGATGTACAGTTTATTTATTTTCTTCAGATAAATTCCAAGAAGTAGAACTGCTGGGTCCAGAGGCACGTATATTCTTTTTTTTTTAATTTATTTATTTATTTTCGGCTGTGTTGGGTCTTCGTTGCTGCACGCAGGCTTTCTCTAGTTGCGGCGAGCGGGAGCTACTCTTCATTGTGGTGCGCGGGCTCCTCATTGCGGTGGCTTCTCTTGTGGAGCACGGGCTCTAGCAGCACAGGCTTCAGTAGTTGTCGCTCGCGGGTTCTAGGGCACAGGCTCAGTAGTTGTGGTGCATGGGCTTAGTTGCCCCACAGCATGTGGGATATTCCCGGACCAGGGATCCCACAGCATGTGGGATATTCCCGGACCAGGGATCAAGCATTGTCAGGTGGATTCTTAACCACTGCGCCACCAGGGAAGTACCGGAGGCACGTATATTCTTAAGACTTTTGATTCATTGCTGAATCATCCTCTGGAAAGTTTGAGCAGTTTCACACAATGGCAGCACTGGAATTCGTGTCTCTACACTGTCCCCCACGCTGTTACACTGTTGTGATGTGCTCTGCTGACTTGAAAAGGGAAACGGCATTTCACTTACTGGGTGAATATGCATTTTTAAAATTGTTAGGGGTGGTTGAGGTCTTTTCATTTGTATTTCCTCTATTACAAAGTGCTTATAGTTTTGCTTATTTTATAGCCCTGTAGACCAGGCATATTTTTCTAAAAAAAATTTAAGAGCTCTTTATGCATCAGGTTCATGGTCCTTGGATGATTATATAGGTTGCAAATATTTTTGTCCATTAACTATTTGAATATTTTACATGAATATTTTGAATATTTATATATTTATTTAAAAAACCCATACATCCATTCAAAGTATTATTTAATCAGATCTAACAGTCTTTGCCTTTATGGATTCTACTTTTGGTGTTACTCTTTAAGTAAGTCCCACCTGAGGTTAGATTTTCATATCCTTCTAGTACTAGAATTTGTGGATAAATGCGTGAGGTATGATTTGGTTTTTTCTTTTTCCCAAATGGTTAAGCCCACTGTTTTAAAACCATTTATTAAATAATCCATCCTCTCTTTAATGGATTGGAAATGACACTTTAATCATATACTAAAGACTGTCTCTCTCTCACACACACATATACACACACACACACTCTCTCTCTCTCTCACAAACACACACACACACACACATAGGGGAATCTATTTCTGGATCTTTATTTTCCCCCACTGATTTGTGTGTCCACTCCTATACTCATACCACATCATTAAAATTATTTTATCCCATAGTAACATTTTAATATCTGGAAGGGTTACTCTTCCCTTTAAAGTTTTTCTTGGCTTTTCTACACGTTAATTCTTCTAGATCAGAGGTTCTTATTTAAAGGCACGCATCACAGTTACTAGTGAAGTGTTCTAAAAACATAGTTGCCTGGTTTCCACCACCAACATAGAAAATCTAAACCTCTAGTGTAGGGGTCTAACATTAGAGTATTTGCCAAACTGCGTTAAGAACCTTGACTCTAGATGAACTTCGGAGCAAGCTTCTGAGGGTAGAAGCCATCTCTGCCTGGTTACTGTGTATTCCCAGTCTCAGGGTCTGCCGCATAGGTGGAGTTCAATCAATATTTGTGGAGTGAAAGAGTATATTGGTTAATGTTTATTTGTAGTCAGCACCCTTACTTTGAACTTGGGACTCCCAAAGGTCATTCATGCCAGGGAAGGTAGGGCAAGAATCCAGCCTGGTGAGGAATATGAAAACACTCGTCTGAGGAACAGTGTGAATTCTGTGAGAAGAGGATCGCCACGTACAATATCTGAAGGCTGGATGTGAGGAACAGGGAGCAGAGGCAGCCTATGTTCCTCCAGGACTCAGTACAAGGAACCCAGTCTCAGGTTATTAGGAGGGGTCAGACCTAGCAGAAAATGAGAATAGGTGCCCCTTTGTTGCGTGGGTTGGTCACCTCTCCGCCACGGGGGCTGTTTAGACAGAAGGTGTATTGTCGTCTTGTGCGGAGTGATTTGGAGAAGATTCCCGACCGAATTAAGTAGGTTTGAGAGCTGGTAATCTCTAAGATCTCTTCCAGAATGGAGATTTTAGGTTTGAAAAATATTTGTTGAATGAGTTCTGTGATTCAAAGAGATAGGAAGGTTCTGGTTGGTGAGAAAAATTCAGACTAAGCCCAGAGGTCACTAGAGAGGGAGATCCCCATTGAGGTCATCTTGACCTGGGGACCTTGGGGCCCTGACCATGTTGCATCCCAATACCTGCCATGGGCCTAAACACTTACCCTTGCCATGTGATGTTTCGATAATCCAGGTGCAGTTCAAGTTGTTGGGGTAGAAATCAGGGAACCCCGGTGACAAGATGGTCCCACTGGAGCCTTGAATGAAGCCACCACAGAGAGCTGGAGAGGAGGGAAGCGGGCACTGAAAGACTGGAGCGGCCCAGGGAGCTTCCCCCACAGTCCCCCTGGGATCCCAGCCCCCATCTTGTCCAAACCTCCAACCCTCACTGACAGGGTCAGGGGGTCAGTGCCTGTATTTTCAGGGCAGGAAAGGAGTCCTCTACTTTAGCGCCCCCTGCTGGTATGTCTCACCTTCACAGCTGGGCAGGGCCCGGCTCCACTGGAAGTTGGGCTCACACTCCAGGGGCTCCCCGTCGCTTAGTGTGTAGCCCGAGTCACAGCTGAAGGTCACCAGGGCGCCCACGTAGAAGTCATTCCCATGACGCTGCCCATTGACGGGGATCCCTGGATCCAGACAGTGGTCTGACTGCAGTGTTATAGCTGGAATAGAGAGCCCACAGCTGGAACAGCTCACTGTGAGCACAGAGGGACCCCAGCTGACTCACAAAGGGAGGGGGGAGAGAGCCCTGATTGAGAGAAGGCTGGAGTTGTCATCTGCCCCCTCCTCAAATGTGGCTGTCAGTATCTGCTGCGGGTATCTGAAGACCCATCTGTCAGGGAGAACAACCTGTCTTCATCATTCGTTCGTTCATCATTCATTCAGTAACCATCAGTGAGGTGTCCCCTATGGCTCAGACACCATGCTAAGGGTTATGGATACGAACACAGGTAAGAAAACGACCCTCCTCTCATGGTGCTCTCGGCCCTAAGTTACTAGAGTGGGCTGCAAAGAATCGAATCAACAAGCTCTTCCAATTGAGGCACGAGCGATGAATGCAGGTGACGAGAGAGGGTGAGGGAGCGGGAGATGGCATCTCACTCCAACATCACCATCTGTCCCCAGAGTGCCCAGCATGGTGGCGCCCAGTCACCTGCACACAGAGGGGGACCTTCCATTCTTTCTAAAGTTGAGCTCTGAGAGATGCTGAGAACAGGCAGCACCTCCCGAGGAGCACAGCCTAACTGAGAACGCCACGGCGACGCGGCCGAGCGGGGCCTCCTGGTGGAGCTCAGCCCTTGGTCCTTTCCCCACACAGCCGACCCTGTCACTGACGCCCCGACACTCACTCTCATAGCGGAGCTGGAAGCCGATGTCCGAGTGACTCTTGTCGGTAGAGAAGAGGAGGTAGAGGTAGTTGCTGGTGCTGATGAGGAACTGGGGGACCTGGGTCCCGTGGTAAACTCCGATCAAGGGCGCCGAGTACGTCCGTCCATCTCGCACTTCCAGAGTGTCATAGTTGACCTCAGTTTTAAATCTGCCGAAGATGGAAGTGAAGACGTCTTGAGAAACTTCATTAATTTGCAAATGACAAAAGGCCCTGCCTGACCTGGGCTTCAGAACGAGTGGATTTTGGCAGGCTGGGAGATTTTAGTATAATCTGCACACATTTACTGGAGATGTGGGAGGACCTTGCCTCCTGCGTTGAACCCTCCTCCTCCTGTGGTTGGGTGCGGCTTTCCCAGTCCTCTCTGTGGCCTGGGCTGTGACCCATCTTCAGACCTAGAGGCACAGTGACTAGCCTCATGGGGGTCAGAATGTTCTAGGCCAGGGGTCAGTAAACTACAGCCCCAGGGCCAGTTCTGGTCTAGAGTCTGTTCTTGGATGGCCTAAGGGCTAAGAATGGTTTTTACGTTTATAAAGCAGTATTTTTTTTTTTTTTAAAAGCAAAGACTATGCAACAGATATCAGCAAGTGTCCCATGAAACCTAAAGTATTTACTACCTGGCCCTTCACAGAAAAGTTTGCAACAGCTATTCTACACCAGGAACGCTTTGTCTAGAAGAAGTTTGTGTTCATACTTGGGTGGCTACTTCCCCCACCCGAGGGGACAGCCAGGGTGGGAGTCAGAAGTGGGGCATATGAGCACGATTCGGGTCAGAGGTGAGCCTTCCCACACTGGAAATGCTCCTCAGATACTAACAGTCCCCTAAACATCACAGACCCCGCTACTGACATGGAACCAAGGCCAAGGGCAAAGCCAGTGCAGCCTGTCCCCACCCCACCCAGGGCAGCCACTCGAGTGTTCTCTGACCTCGTTGACATTCCAGCATCGGTGCTGGTCCGTCACCCACCCCAGCTTCCCTCCCACACCACCGCAGAGATATCATTCCTCACCCCCACCCCCAGGTTGTGGTTACAAGCACCTGTCGAAGGTGATTTTGATGGGGTAGCCTGGCTGGGCTTCAATCACCCAGGCACAGCTCAGGGCATCCTTGTAGAAGCCAGGCCAGCCCGGAGACAGGATGGTGCCGCTGGGTGAAGTCAGATGACCGCCGCAGGGAGCTGGGGGGACAGAAGGGAGAGAAGCAGGTTTCTTGGGGGGACAGATAAATAAACAAAAAAATCTCTCTATAAAACGTGTCTGCCAGCAAGTACTGTTTTTGTTTTTATGGAGAATTACATAAACTGTATAAACCGTGAGCTCTGTCTTTTGGGTCCTTTACGGATATGCCCAGTTATATCACTTGGAGTTTTATGAAGGGCCAGAGGGGAGGAATGAAAAGAATCCTTTAAACAGAGTCCTTTGCCATTCTAGTGGTGCTGAAGTACAACTAATATTTGGGTCACACTGGTTCTCTCTTTGCTCCTGACTCAATCATCAGGCCTCTGGTAGAGGCATAAGCCCGGCCCACCCTGGCACAGCTGGCACCCGGTGCCCTGGCCCAGGAGCACACAGCCCGCTCCGCTGTGAGCTCCCTGAGCGCAGGGGCCGTATAATTTGTCTTATGCAACGCGGAACCCCCAGCCCTTAGCCTAGTGCTTGGCACACGGGTGTCCCTCAGTGACCACTGCTTGAATGAATAAATGAGTGGATGGAAGGATGAGCGTAGTCACGGCAGGTAAAGCCACAAGACCCCCAGGGTCTGCTCAGGTGATTGGCAAACAACCTGTCCATTCATTGGATCCTTCACTCTCTCTAGTTAATCTTCATATCCCAGGGTGGTGGCTGCCAGGCTGGGAGAAGGAGGGGAGGATTCCTAAGTGCAGTGTC
Organism: Neophocaena asiaeorientalis asiaeorientalis; assembly: GCF_003031525.2. Classification (NCBI taxonomy): domain Eukaryota; kingdom Metazoa; phylum Chordata; class Mammalia; order Artiodactyla; family Phocoenidae; genus Neophocaena; species Neophocaena asiaeorientalis. The sequence goes on along the minus strand of NW_020175208.1, from coordinate 1,604,196 downwards.
TCTTTAACATCTGAGACGATGCTCAACCTCCCTCTTACTGAGAAAATAAATACAAATCAAAACTCTACTGAGAAATTATTTCTCATCCATCAGGTAGGGAAAAATGCAAAAAGTCTGATGACTCGTGAAGCCGAGGGAAAGCAGGAATTCTAGTACTTTCCTGCTGGACATGCAGAAGAGCACAAACCCTACGCAGGGAAATTTGGTAGCATCCAGCAAAATTCATAGGCATTTATTCCCTCACCCAGCAACTCTACTTCTAGAACTCTATCCCAAAGATACACTGGCAAAAATATGCAAAGACATATATATGTACCAGGCTACATAACGCAGTACTATTTATAACAGCCAAAGAATGGAAAGAGCCAGAATGCTCAGCAATAGGGAGCTGACTAAATGAATTGGGGTAATCAACAACAGGGACAATTTATGCAGCTATAAAACAAGAATAAGGAACGTTCTATATAATGTCATGGAGTGGTCCTCAGAATATTTTATTAAGTGAATAAAAGCGAGATACAGCAGCAAAAGCAAGGGTAATGATTCCATTTAGCTAAGAAAAGGGTGGGAGACACACACATATTTTCTCATATTAGCAATCAATGAAAGGGCAAACTCAAAATGCAAAAGATTACCTAGGGATGGGGGGAGGGGCCAGGGTAGAGAGGATAGAGATAGAAGTTAGACTTTCTCAGAATATACCTTCTTTTAGAGGTTTAGCTTTGGAACTATGTAAATATTTTACATAATGAAAAAAGATTTAAATTTGATAAGCAATTTCTCAAATCTTAAAAGCTGTGTAAAATAAATGAATATAATACTGTATCAGTTGGTAGCATAATCACACATGAAGAAACTAGTTAAAGAGATTTTAAAACACAGCAATTTGATAGTCCATCCCTAGTAGGATGTACAGACAAGAAGAACTGAAAGGAAAAACACACAAATGATTTTCAGTAATCGTATTGCTGTTGGTAGTATTGGTATTACAATTTGAGACTCCTGGGTGTATATTAAGGAATATGGGAAATTATGTTGGTGTTGAGAACCTGGATCACCAGCAAGAGTGAAAGAAGATACAGATACGACATCAAGGAAGTTCAGTGAAAAAGAAAAAATGTTCCTACATTGGAAATGAAACGAACCCATGATGCATTTTATCTTTCAAAAAGTATTTCTTAGCTCCGTTCATTGTAAAGGCTTAGAAATGAGGACCTACTCAATAGTAATAAGCAGAGCCAGTGCCCAGATTCTGAATATCATTTCTCACTAAAAGGAACCAGGACTCCTTGGAGAAACAGCTGATTTTAGGTCAGGGACAGAAAATGTACAAGATGAGGTTGGGCCAATTTCAAAAGGCTCCCGCCGGCCAATGGGATGATCTGAGCGTTGACTACAGTAATAACTGCAATGGATTTAAATGCATAAAATATGTTTCAGTCCTTTGGATTGTAATGCTATTAAAAAAATGTTCAACTTTGGAAGATGTTAGAGTCAACCCATTCATACGAAAACTGGTAAATAAAGGAAAATAATTAAGTATTTCTCCTGTCTTTCCTGTATGAACTATACCACAGGGTAACCAAATAGTTGATCAGGGCAAGTTTTCCGTAAGTATTCCAGCTTATAAAAGAAGAGATGGAATGTTACCATTTTGTAATCTCTAGGCTATGATCACTGATGGCTCCTAATATCACCCAAAGAGAAACAACTAGACATTACATGCATCTGATGGAGTCATAGAGCCCTGCCTGTAAAATATTCTGGCCAAACACCAGAACCTGAATCTGATTAGCTTCTAGACCCTACTGCCAATTAAAGGAAATATAAGAGAAAGAGGATCATGTTAAACAACCTCCTAGGGATGTAATCGCCAAAATCCAGACTGCAGGAGACTACTCAGGATAAGCAACCTGGCTTCCTCAACAAAAATATCGCAAGAGGGTGGGAAGACACCTACAGATTAAAAAGGACTTGAGACATACAGCCTCACTAGGGCTCTGACTTCTTAAAAAATACTATGAAAGAAAGGGTTAGATAGATAATCATGAAAACTTGGTTGTATTAATTATTTTCATAATTTTAAGATAATAGCATGGTGGTTCTGTTTCAAGGAGTTCTTTTCATCCATTAGAAATATACACTAAAATGTCGTGCATGAAATATTATGCCTGAAATTTGCTTTACAATAATCCCAGAGCAGGGTAATGGTGGGAGATACTGGTAATGCAGAGGGTATGAATGAAATGAAATAGGCCATGAGTTTATAATTGTTGAAGCCAGGTGATGGGTACACGGGGTTCGCTATACTATTCTCTCTGTTTGAAATTTTCCATTAAAATTGTTAGGGTGAAAAGAAGGATATACATATAGATACACACACACACACACACACACACACACACACACGGAAAAGACAAAAAAAAGAGGACAGGGTCCTGCCTTGAACAGAGAGAAGAATTCAGCAATAAGACAAAAGAGGTACCCAGTGCCTTATCCCAGTGCCAGGCACAGAGTAGGTGCTCAATAAATAGTTTGTGGAAGGAACGAAATACTGCATTGTGTGCCCCCTCAAATTCACAGGTTGAAACCTTAAGTCCCATGTGACTGGCTTTGGAGATGGGCCTTTAAGGACATAACGACGGTGAAATGAGGGCATAAGGATGGGACCTAATCCAAAAGAACCGGTGATCTTACAAGAAGAAGAAACATCAGGAGTGCACGTACACAGAGAAAAAGGCCATGTGAGGACACAGCAAGAAGATGGCCATCTGCTAGACAAGGAGAGAGGTGTCGGGAGAAAGCAACCCTGCTGGCTCCTTGATCTTGGACCTCCAGCATTCAGAACCATGAGAAAACGCATTTCTGTTGTTTATGTCACCCAGTTTGTGGTATGTTGTTATGGAAGCACGAGATGGCTAATGCGCTGGGCTTCTGAGGAGGGGCTGGTGTCCCCTGTGAGGGAGGATCCACCTCTCCTGACCTTGGCTGCTATAGTTGTACGAGGCAAAGGGCAGTTGGGGGTGGTGATGGGATAGAGTGATGCCGGGAACTCATGCTCCCTGAGCCCTCACTGGCCGCATGCTAATTGATGTGTGCTTCTGCTTTTCCTGTATGTTCACCCTCACAGCAAACTTTAAGGTGGGTACTGGCATTAGCCTCATTTCCTAGTTGAGGAAACGGGTACAGAGGGCTTAGGTAACTGGTCCAGAAACACACAGCGGGGAAGCAGCAGGGCCAGGATTTAAACCCAGGCAGTCTGGCTCCAGAGCCTCCATTTCTAACCACTACGGGTGGACGTGGGAATGCACCCCCTCCCACCCCCACCCCCACCCCCGACTACTGCCCTCAAAGGGGTCTCAGTGTGAATATCTAGAAGCAGTGGAAGCTTTTCCCTTGACTCCCTCCAGTGCTGCCTCCCAACTACCGCTCCCCGCCCCCCCATACCCCTCACCACCTATCCTCCACCATTCTGTGGTAGAGCAAAAGGAGAATGAACTTTGGAGTCAGACCGCATTTGGTGGTTCAAAGTGATCATTTGGTATCAAAATATCTGGATTTGAATCCGGACTCTCCCGTTCACTTAGCTGTGTGATCTTGGTCAAGTTACTTAACCACTCTGTGCTTCAGTTTCCTTATCTGTGAAGTGAGGATCATAACAGTACCTCCCCTGTAGGGTCATCATGAAGATGTAATACAACAGTGCGTGTAAAGCAGTTGGCCTAGTATTTAGCACATAGTAAGTGCTCAACTATTACTAGCTGGGTAATCGCAGGCAAGTCAGTTCACCTTGCTGGTTTGCAGATTTCTCATGCATAGAGCATAATAATCTTTCTCACAAGAGTGACAAGAAGATTAAATGAAATAATGTTAGAAACTCAGTAACTACCCTTTTCCCTCAGAGACCTAAATGAACTACCACCATCACTTAGACTCCTCTTGTGGGAGTGGGGAGAACTGACCTTTCTTTTTTGGAAGACTTTTTAAAAAATTATAAAAATAACACATTTATTTTACATACAGAGAGAAAAAAATGTGGACGTGTCTACACCAAAGCGTTACGCCATTTTTCTCTGGCGAGTGGGGCTAGGAAATGAATATTTCCACTTTAACTTTATTGCACTTGTGTATTGTTTACATTTTTTACAACTACCAAGTATTATTTTAAAAATGAAAATACATACACACTGTAGATAATTTATCTCCTTTTTTCCCATGTATTTCTTTTAAACAGCATATTTTTTTAAACCCAGTTTGAGAGTCCTTGTCTTCTAATAGGGAATGTAATTACCTTTATTATCATAACTGATACGTTTGTCTTACTGCTGTCATTTTGTTTTATGCTGTCCATTTCTCATGCTTCCACGTGGTGTCCTGTTTCCTTTGTCTTTTGTGACAGGCAATATGTTTCCTTTCGTTTTAATTTTCTACTGGGATATGGAAAGTAGAAAACCTGCTTGTCATCCTATTTGTGGATGCTTTTAAGTCTTTTACAAATATGTTTGAAATTATATTCTCTCTAGTGATATAATTCAAGAAAAATACAGTAACGGGGTAGCCAAGAGCCTGGGTTTGGATTCTGGTTCTGTCACTTACAAGCTGGGAGGACCCTGGGCAAGTGAGTTAGCTTCTCTGTGCTTTAATGGGACAATAACAACACCTGCTACCTAGACTGGTACCTGGCTGAAATGAGGTGACACCTGTAAACCACCTACCGTAGTGATGTATAATTAGTTCGTTCTTCCTTAAAAGAGACAAGGAAGAGATGAATGCGGGGGTGAGAACCATGCGTTCCTCTGTAGCTGTTTCACTACTTGGAAGTCTTTCTTAGGAAATTTCTGATTTTAAACATATGGATCTCTTATGTCCTCTGTTCTGTAGATCAGGGGTCAGCAAACTACAGCCCGGGGGCCAAATCCGACCCATTCATTTCTGTTTGGTCAAAGCTGTTTTTGCATAACGATGGCAGAGTTGAGGGGAGATCTTAGGGCCCTCAAAGCTGAAAGCACTGCCTAGCTAGCCCTTTAAGAAAAAGTTTGCCGACTTCTGCTTTAGATCAGCTAGATGATCGTCCTTCTTTCTAAATTTAGGAGAAGAAGCCATTTTCTCCCTTGTCCTTTTATAGCCTCTCAAAAGCTAAGAGGCTTTTAGCATATATTAAAAGATTTTTTAAAAGACCATTAGCTTCCACATTTAATTGTCCACAAGGTGGGGATACTTAATCAAAAACAAAACTAGAAAAAATGGAAAGACAAAGATGCTGATTACAAAGCAGGGTTCCTCCAAGGCTCAACCCAGGAGGGAAAGGGGCCAAGGAGGGGCCAATTCCAGGAGCTTCTTACCCTGTCTGCTCTACGGTTTCAAGTCCAGAATTGGCCACCCTAGGTGGCGTCCGGCTCTCACTCTGGCTCTCTAACCTGCTGCTCCCCAGGTCTCCGGAAACCAGGTTGGTATCAAATGCCCATCATTCTAAGAAGACTGAGCAGACTCCCCTTGTGCCAAGTCAGCATCTCTCCAACAGGCTGCCCCCTTATTTCTGGTTGTCCACTGTCCCCCAACCTAAGCATTTTCCCCTCCAGGGACAGAACGAATGAGACAGCTCTAATTTCAAAATTAAGACTCAGCCTATGAAGCAGTGAACTGCTTTACGGTCCTTTAATGAAGGTCAAGTTCTCTTGCATATTCACTCATGGTCTGGAGTGGTTCACTGCAGCGGCAGAACTATGGTCTAGGAGCACCTGATTCAGAAAAGTGGAGGAGGGTTCTGTAGTTACCAAGTCGTGATCCCTCTCAGGGGGGTCAACTGCACTGGGACTGAGCCCCCGCAGGCTCAGGGCCACTGTGGTCTGGGCTTCTGCCCCTGAAAGTCCTATAGTCTTGGTTGGGAGATAGGGCCAAGAATCGTGGAACTGGTAAAGAAAAATGTAGTCACGGTGAGACCAAATATCTGATAGGGTGGTCCGGCGGTGGCCCACAGAGCAAGGGATCCAGGAGGAAGGAGAGATCAGGTGAGTGGGAGACAGCAGGGAAGATGTCCTGGATGAGATGGACCACGAGGAAAACCAAAGAAGTCAGAGGAGGTTGACGAGCATGAGGCAGAATGGGGGGCCCAGCTTGTAAAAAAGGTGAGACCACTGACCGACAAGCCCCCAGACCCTGGGCTCTGCCTCACCCCCAAATAACCCCATCAGACACGAGTGGTGACGCCCCTGCTGCCGACAAGGGAGCTACCATCGGGTCCACAACTTGGAGGGGGCAGAGACAGGAGTTTCACGGTTCCCTGACACCAAAGCTTATGCTGTTTCCAAAAGTGCTCGCTCTGCTGGGTAAAAACAGCAGAGGAGGTTGTGTGGACGTGGTTGTGTGACCGTGGAGGGCAGGAAGATGCCTGTTTGTGTCAGGACTGGAGCAGGCACCTGGAAGGATGAACCCACCACGTGACCCCCCGAAGTGGACCCATATGCATCTGATGATGTCAGGAATGATTAAAATCAGGTGAATACCACGCTCACAGCCAACACTGACTGAGCGCTGCCCCTCTGCCAGGCACTGCTCACGACCACCCTGTGAGGGGGCTCCCATTATGAACTGCACTTTACAGATGGGGCAGCTGAGGCACAGAGAAGTCAAGTCACTTGGCCCCGGCGACTCAGTGGGTAAGTTTCAGGGGGGAGACAAAACGCAGTCTGGTGAGAGTCAGGGCTCTGGAGGCCATGAGGGAGGCTCTAACCTAGTTAAAGAGTCATTCATTCATTCATTCATTCATTCGGTGATTGATCAACCAGTATTGACTGAGCATCTAGCAGGCATCAAGCAATATGCCAGCTGTGGGGATACGAGCCCAAGGAAGATTCCCTAACCTCACGGAGCTTACACACCAGCAAGAGCATGGCTAACACTTATGCTAGGAACTCGCTCTCTGCCAGGAAGTGCCCTTTACATGTGCATCTTATTATCATCTCCCCACTTGTTTTTTAGCTGAAGAAAAACAAACAAACCAGAGGCTCAGAGGGAAAAAGGCGACTTGCCAGGATTCCAGCCCAGGTCCCTCTGACTCGACGGCCCACCTTGACGCCACCCTCTCTGCCTTGGACCCTGTGCCCTTGGTGGTCTCTCCTCCCCGCTCCCCCTGCCTGTCAGCTCTGGGGCAGCGGTCGCCCCGAGGCACGCCTCCCTCACTGCCCTGCTCTCCTGTCCTTCCCCCTTGCTGGCCGGGGTGCTTGGAGTTGGGTCTGGGGACTGCGTATGGAGAGGTCCCTTAGGTCACTACCCTCTATCCATCACGCGAGGTAAGAGGAAGGCGCTTTCTGGGTCCCAGAAGCGGGGAACTGCAGCCCTTGCCTCCACTGTCACTGCCTTCAAGGGGTCTGTGGGAGACTCACTTTTCACCCATTATTCACAAGTATTTATCGAGGGCCTATTCTGTGCCAGGCATTGTGCTTGGTGCACAAGTTTTACATAATTCCTGCCCTTAAGAAGCTTAATTTGTGTTTTCCATGCCTGCAGTTGGGGGGACCAGATGGCTAGCCTCTGAAACTGAGTCAAAACCTGTCTGCGTGGCAAGGCAGGACCGAGGAGACACCATAACAACCCCTGTGCTTGCTTCAAGCTGTGTCTTTTTTCTGGCTGGTCTGCCCCTGGTCTCCTGGAGATTCACTGCAAGGATTATCAAGGCAGCATTTAACAGGGACAGCAAGGCCAAGCCTGGGAGATGTCCCAGGGAATTGGGGGAAATTAGCATGTGGAGAAGGAAAGAGTGGCAGGCAGCTTGAAAGACACGCAAACTCACAGCTCTGCCAACACTGCTTCAGGCTGATGGAGCTCCCCTGTGCAGGAGCTGGGAGTGGGGCTCCTAATGGCTGTGATACTGAGAGCATTCCCAGTTGAAAGAAGAGTGTTTTTGATGCCTGACAGTCTAGAACCAGCATTTCTCCTGTTTAATCTCTGGTTATAATTCAAATTTCTGTGCATTGTGGTTCTGTAAAGCCCCGGCCATTCCGGGGTGAGGGTGAGAGGGTGGTCCCATGTCCTGGGAGGAGAGGACGACTGGGGTTTGGGCCACTTGGTCCCCCTCCTCAGCCTCTCTGGCTGACAGCCCCAGCCCCCGGCCCGGCAGGCACGCACCTTCACACCGCAGCACGGCACTGTTCCAGACCACGCTGCCCTCCTTCAGGATGCAGGTGATGGTCTCTGAACCCTGAGTCCCGAGGAAGCCTTCATCGCAGAGGAAGGAGATGGAGCTTCCCAGCTGGAGGCTGTCACCAAACCGTTTGCCGTTTACTGGAACGCCCGGATCTGGACACTCATTGTGTCGAAAAGCTGTGTGGATACGGGTCAAGGATGGGATTAGACAGAGCTGGCGTGCAGATGGACCCCCAAAGAAAATAAGCTTCATTATCGTGGTCTATCCTAGACCTCCCCCACTTCCCCAAGAGCCTGGCATGCTGGGGGGAGAGCTACATACCCTAGAACCACACTGGGCACAAAGAAGGTACTTGTTAAACTTATCTCCTGCCTTCCTGAGCACCGAATCCAACTTCTTTCTAAAGCACATTTATAGATCAGACAGCGGGGCTGTTTATCCTGTTGGCTCATTTACACCAAATAATGATTCTGTGACGTAGGTATTATTACCCCAGTTTACAAATGAGGAAACTGATGCTCAACACGGTTAAGGAGCAGATCTGTGTCCTTAATGTCAAATCCATTCCATGTGTCCCCACCTTCAGACAGCTATGGGATCATTTATGTTGCAGGAAAACCGGGCTCTAAATCCTGTGACACATAGATACCAAGCACCATAAAGTAGGTGCCCTGGAATTAACCCTGTCTGAAGCCATTCCCTTCATTTCCTCGCCCCTTGTCAGGCCGCCTCTCACTCTGCCCAGACAATTGCTAATACCATGGTGGTGGTGGGGGGTGGGGGGCGGGAGGAAAGAGTCAGAACATTTGTGGGTTTAATCAAGCTCTGCCTCTTATTAGTTACATGGTTCTGGGCAACTTATGTAATCTTGCTGAGCCTCTGTTTCCTAACCTATAAAATGGGCCGTTCTGAGATAGGAATAACATGAAAGGTGATTTGAATTTGCAAGTGGTGAATGCTTGGTAAGCACCTGACGGGTGGTCAGTGCCCCTTAAGTCTGTGCTCCCTCCTTCTTCCTGTTCCCAACCTTCCTCCAACAGGGGTGCCCAGTTCTCACACTCGAGTCTGAGGCCACGCCCTATTTGCATCCCTGCTGTTTTAAGGACGGTGGCTTCCCAGTGGAGACCAGGCTCCACCGGCTGCAAGGGCATGGGCCACTTTAGAGGCCTCTGAGATTCCCTAGTGACTGAAACACTTGCACAGTCAGAAACAGAAGCAGCCCTGGAGGCTGTCAGGTCATCTTGCTGGAAGCAAACCTGGTGATCCTTCCTACTGAAGCTGGGCTGAGGGAGCATCTGACACAGAGACGATCTGAATGATCCCAGCTGAGCCCTGACCCCCTTCCCTCTGAGATGCAATCTTAAGTCAGCCTAGACATCAGTCTCCCAACCTTTCCTCATTAGGAACTTATGACCATGAGCTTGCCCTCACATTTAGAAACATGGGGTGGGAAGAAAAGTGGCACTTGGGGCCCATAAGTCCAGGTGTTTGTCTATTCAAAACCCTGTCAGTCACATAGACACACACACACACACACACACACACATGTACACACTGAGCAGGGAAATGCAGCTATTTCCAATACCTTGAAGCAAATGCTCTAAGTCAAGGATTTAAACACTGCCCAGTTCTACCTGTGTACCTTTTCAATCTGTTTCCTGGCAAGTGAAAGGGGACAGACCTTAGCTTAGGAAGTTTCTGTTGCGGGGTTGGCAGTGATGCCCGCAGGATGCCCCCACAGTAGGTGCTGAGTAAACAGCAGCTACTCTCATCTTTGTCCAAAATACCCACATGGAAGAAGGTTTCCTCCAAGGAGCTCTGGAGGTGGAAACAGGATCCCTGAGCCTTGTTACAGGGACACAGATTTCAGGTCATCGTGAGGGGAAGCCCCGAGTGTTCTCTAACTGTGGAGAGAGCTGTCTTGGGGGCGGGGGGATGCGAGCTCCCTGACATTGGGCAAATTCCAGCCCTTCCCAGACAATCGTCAGTTGGGACGTGACTGAGGAGATGCACGTCCTGCGGGGGAGACTACACTAGTTCCCAAACACTTGCCCGTGGACTGTGGTTCACTAGCTACATCAGAATCACCCCAGAAGCCTGTAAAAAATGTAGATTCTAGGGCCTCACTCCTTAGAGATTTTGATTCATCAGGTCTAGGATGGGGCTCAGATTTTTAAAAGTTATTGCTACCTATCCATCCCACTCTATCTGTATTAATGCACAGAAAATTACCTGTAATGTCTGTAAGAGTGTTCACCAAATATTGGCAAGAATCATCTCTGGGTGGGGGGATCTAGGGTGGTAGTCAGCATTTCTTCCTGGGCCTGCCCCTGTCTTTTGATTGCTGGCGTATTGGATGTGTATCATTTTTACAATGGTGGAGGAACCTTCGAGAGGGATGCTGGGTAAGAGCTTGATCATCAGGTCGGGTTTGCTGCTTTCTGCCTCTTCCTCCTGAGGATTTGGCATTTGCTCCTCTCCTGGAAAGTGGGGACCTACTAGGATATGGTTTTCCTCGGAGACTATGAGTATTTGTTTCTGACCCAGGTCCTCCATCGGTGTATCCACACCTGCTTTGAACCTGTAGAGTCCTCGGCCCTCCCCATCCTGGATAAGTGGGCTTCCCTGGGACAGCTCTCACCCTTCTTTTTCCCACTCCCATCAGGAGGAAGAGCATTTAGCCATTCATGGATCTTTCCATTCAATAAATATTTACTGGTCCTCACCATGTACCAGACCCTGAACTGGGCATAGGGCATAGAAAGATAAATAATACATACCCCCATCTTTCCAGAGCTCATGACCTCATGGGAAAGTAGGGATGAGGACAGATAAACTAAAAGCCAGTGCTGCAGTGCTAGACTGGGAAGATTAGAGAAGACAGAACTGGGCTCTGCTTCCTCCTGCCCACAAATGACGGGAAGAGGAGTGCCCGGGAGGAGGCATCCCTGGGAAGATGGATTGTTTCTATCAAGTCCGGCATCCCGAAGAAGGTGTTGAGGGCTTTAGCTTGGAATCTGGGGTCCCCAATGACCCCTGTTTGGCACTTATTGTCTTCAGCTCAACTAGATCCTGGGGACAGATGGGACAAGGAAGCAAGACCTCTCTGCCGAGGGTGGGAGGGGGGCTGGGCGGAGATCAGTGCTATCAGAAAGTGCTGGAGGGACAAGCACTGCGTGTGTGCTGTGTGCGTGGGGCGGAGCTTGAACTGGGGACTTGCATTTCACAAACAGCCTCTGGGAAAGGATCTGGTTAATTTGCTCAGACGGACCCAGCCTCAGCCGGCTCTGAAGATTTGCCATCGGCCAAGTTCACCGGGTCTGTAGCTGGTTCCGCCCTGAACAGCACCTCGCTACCTTTGCCGCTTGCTGTTTCTACTCTCCAAGCTTCTGCCCCGCCCAACCCCCGAGACACAGAAACGACAGTAATCACTGCTGAGCTTCAGTTTGCTTCTAGAGAAGGGGCCAAGGGCTAAAACTGGAGGTGACAACTTTGGGACTGTGGGCCTGAGAGGGGCCATGAGGAAATGCCCCAAGAGTTGGCTCTAATGAGTCTCAGAGCCAAACAGAAACACTGCTCTAGATTTCTGTTTCTGGTTTGCCTATGGGAATAGGAACTGGCAAAGTGTGAGCAGCCCCACGGGGAATACACGAAGTTGGCAGTGAGTAGGCGTCCAAGGACTTGGGGGAGCACATCAGAGAGGCGTCGGTAGCTAGAAGAGGATGGGGAAGGCTTGCTCTCCCTTGGGCCCTTCCTGGTTCTAGCTGGGCCTTCTAGGAGGGGGAGGGTGGGAGGGAGAAATGAGGCCCCAGGCTCCTTTCACATTATATGGCACATCCAGAGGAAATAAATGCTCAAGAGCGAGTGACGCCACAGAAAAGAACTCTTTCCGCTTTTCCCTTCATGCTGGAGCCCCATGCCTGGCTCTGCAGCCTCGCAAGGCTTTTGGAACTGGTCCACCCACATCAACACTCCTCTGCTGGAGCCCCCTCCACTGGACATCCCCAGAGGGACGGTCAGCTGAGGACACAGGGTGGACTCACTAGTAAAGGTGATGTTGAAGCCCCTCTTCCCCGTGGAGTGGTCGGTCTGGAACTCAAGACGGGCCACGTGGCCACTGCTTGTGATGGAGGAAGGGAGTTGGTTTCCCGAGAAGGTGCCCAGGACTGGGGCCTCAGCCGTGGCCCCGTCCTTGATGACCAGGAAGTCAAACTGAGGCTCCACATCAATGTCATTGAAGGCCAGGTGGATGCGGCTCTCGGGCCGCGCGAGGATAAGCCAGACGCAGTGGAGGTGGTTGCCGTAGTCTTCTGGGTAGTTAGGTGACAGGACGACCCCAGAGGGGCTGGTGAAGTTGAAGAAGCAGGAAACTGCAAGAGAAGAGCCGTGGAGGTCAGTGAGCATCCCTGGTATTGTGCCTGGGCCACTGAGGGCTGGCGGGGGAGCATTTCTTAGTCTAAGAGCAATAGAGAGAAAGGGTGACACAAGGGTTGGGCTAGACTGGCTGGGCTCTGAGCTCTAGGTGGGAGACATGCTGGGTTCCATGCCACACGTGGTGTTGGGAAGGGTCCCTCTGGCAAACCACAGACAAGGTGGAGCTGGTCTTCTCCTGGCCCTCTCTCCGTTTCGGTGAGCCCACCCCAGGCAGGGTCTGCATGCTTCTCGGTCCCTTGCGTTGGGGAAAAAAACCCACCATTCAAGCTTAAATGTAGTCCCAGTGCCTGGCTCCTTTTAGCTGGTGGTGGTCCCCTGGGTGGTAACCAGGGTGGAGATATTCCAAGTCCATTTCTATCTTTTAAACATTTTTAGTGGGGAAATGATAGGCGTGCCCCTGGGGATTCTGCCAGCCTCGAAGCTACAAAACTCTGCTAAGGAGGCGCTAGGTAGGCACCATCTTTCAGAGCCCAAAGCTTTGGAAGAAACTGGGGGAGAGAGGTGACAGTGCCTTATCTTGAGGCCCTGCACACATTCCAAGGATCTTCTGAAAATCTTTATTTTCAACCCCTTCCATGCCAGTAACTAACAGACCCTGGAACAAGGCTGAGGCGTAGCAAAGTGCTGTAAATGGAAAAACAAACAAACACTCAACCAAAATTAAAAAGAAAAATAACAGAATGAAAAAAAATTGCAACACAGATGCCAAAGGACAGCTATCAATATTGAATTAGAGCTTTTATAATTGTATAAGAACGTCACCAAGATGACCAAACAGTGTGCTCAGGGGATTCATACGAGAGCAAATAGGATTAATATGAAAACACAGTCCATTTCACTAGAAAAAAAATAAAAATAAACAACCCATACCATTGCGGCTTCATGAAAACTCATACGTATTTATGGCCAGTTGCTATAATCCTTTTGGGAGGGAGTGTATGCATTCTCACCAGCAGCCACAACACTCAACAAATATTCTGACTCAGTGATCGCTAGGGATTAATTCAAAAGAAAAAGCGCCACGTGGACAAAGATGTTTACAGGGACATAATTTTATTACAGAGGAAAAACTGTGAACAACCTACATGCCAGCCCAATAATGCGAGTTAAATTATAGCCTTTAATGTGGTGCGGTTTGAACACAGTCATTAAAGTGATAAATATGACCCTGTAGAAAGAAGAATGTTAAACATTTTAAAGTAAAACTGTGCCTCATAGAATTATATGCATGCTTTGGATTAGAGCTATTAAATATTTACTTACATATGGGTAAAGACTGGACATGAGCCCCCAAATAAAAATTGTATTAGAGTAAAAGGTTTGGGGGTGATAGTTTTTCAAAATGAAAGCAATATTTAATTTTTCTGACTGCAAAAATGATACAGGCTCATTGAAACATTTTTTAATATATAAAAGTGTAAAGAAGGTAGAAACGAGTATGGACAAACATTTAAGTGCCTTTCTAACATTTAGAGTGATGTTTGGTATTAATTATATTGAAATTAAAGTATACTATTTGACTTATTAATTATAATGAAGCTAAGGTGAAAAATAATAATAAAATCATGTTTGCAAAAGAAAAAAATAAGAACACAAAACAAAGGGATTGGTGATTCCTCCCGCTGAGTGTCTCTTTCCTCTGCCTGACTCTACCCCCACCTTCCCCTTTTCTGCATTAGGTATTACTTTTTCAACCTGCTACTCAAAGCCCTCCCATCAAATTCAGCGAAGTGAACCTGGTCCCGAGGACACAATCAGTCTCATCCCTATAATCTCTGTATTTTATAAGTATTGAAAGTTTGAGTCAAGGGGAGAGAAGGACATGAAAAAGCTTTTAGGCAACACAAGGTATAGTTACTAGTAATTACCATTGTATATTATTGGGCATTTACTAAGTACAGGCACTGTTCTGAGCACTTTCATCAGTTACTCAATTTAACTGTCACAAACACGGCACGAGGCAGGTACTGTTATTAACCCCATTTAAAAATGAAGACACTGCGGCACACAGAGATTAAGTAGCTTGCTAGGGCTGCGCGGCCAGTAGATGTTAGCAGCAAGTTCAAATCCACGCAAATCCATGCAAATTCACATCCACCTGACTCCACGGGCCAAGCCCTTAGCCACCCAGCAACACCGTCTCCCAGCATGAGAACGGTCCTGCTCACAAAGTCTAATAGTGGAGTCCTTGGGGGTGTTCTTAGAATCTGTTAAAGATTCATCTGTTAACCCCAAGCATTATAACAGCCCTGAACTGGAGGTTCTAGGCTGGACACAGATGCCCCCACACAGCTATCCCATCTATGGCTTCGTGGTAGTCCAGCTGGGAGCATAATACAAATAATGAGGAATGTGAAACCAACAGAGACCACTACCTTGAAGACAGAAGGGGAAAAACCACATGGCCTGTCTACCAGCAGAACAACACCAAGGCGGACCAAAGACAAAGAAAAGCTCTATGATTTCAAAGGCACTGAAAGCATGAGAACAAATGGATTTGCTGCAGAGCATTCAATTAACATCACCTGAGTCCCCACCCCGACTCCATCACGCTGTCACATTGTTTTCTTTATACCCTTTATCCAGAGTTGCCATGTTGTAAAGCTCCAGGGGCAACATTTTGAGCAGCTATACATGGCAGATCTACCTATCACTCTCTAAAATTACCTTGTTCACTGGCTTGTTTATGGTCTGTCCCTCCCTCTCCCCAGCACACACACATGTACTCCACGAGGGCAGAAATCTTGTCTGTTTGATTTCTCTGAATCCCTATGGCTCCCACAATGCCTGGTACATTGTTGGTGCTCAATCAATAATTGCTGAATGAATCAATGAGCATTTAATGGTTGATACCATCTGAAGAGATGGTGACATGGATACGCGTGCCTCACATCCCCATCCCGTTCCAAGCCCCAACCAAAAGAACTGACCAAAATCTGTGTTAGCTCTGGAAACATGGAAAAAATACTATGCTGTGATCCTCAACGTATGTCTCTTAGACACAGTACAGATCTGTCCCTAAATGATTTAGAGTAGAAAAGAGTATGACCCAGCCAAATTGTCAAAGAACAAAGATGACAGAAACCGCTTCCAGTACCAAAGACCTCAAAAAGTATATTATCCATACAACACTAAAAAAAATACTTCAAGATGTTATCAACCCAACCAAGAGATGAATCAAAATGCATAACTCAAGTATGAGAAAGTTATGTTTAATAAAAAATGAAAAAAGATTGGTGATAAGCAAATAAACAATATAGTAAAGAATCTGAATAATTGCTGTAAACATAGTTAGAAAACAGACTGCAGGTGTAACAAATATTTGTTGGAAGAGAAGATAAAAGATATCTCTCCTGCCTAAATCCCAGGGTAAAATATTGCAGATTATTCTGATGTAAAGTATAAAGTTGAAGCAAGGAGATATGCTCATTTCCTCATTTTGTAAGAAACTCTGTTCTATAGTTTCTGTGGTTAATTAGAGAAATATAGGTTAGAGTGTGTCTTTAAAGATGTTAAGTATAATTAGTAATAGACTATAAAGTAGCTTATCTTCAAAATTACCAAAGGGGAAAAAGCAAAGCAGTCAATTTAGAAAAAAAGTGGAATTCAAAGGAAACAACAAGGAATCAAAAAGAGGGGAAACGTAAAGTAGGATGCTAAAAAAGGGGGAAAAAGACAAAACATCATTTATGATAGCAAATGTATACAGGTTTATCTGTCTTAGAAAAATATAACCCTCATTTTGGGAAAAGACACACAACTTAAAGTGACTCAGAATAGTCAAGAATAAGGAAATGGGCCAAGATAGCTCAGACTTCAGATTAGAAGAGTGTTACAATTTACCAATGCCCAGGCCCCAAAGATTCCTATTTATTTGGTGGAGTACACCCAGGGCATCAGAGGTTCTAAAAGCTTCCAGGTGATCCCAGTGTGCAGCCAGGGTTTGAGAGCTACTGGTGAAGGCAAATGCAAACCACAAAAAAAAAAGGAGTTTTAATACTAATATCAGATCCTTGGATGTTATAATATCACACCAGACTCTTGAGGATTCTTTTTTTTTCAGTACAAGAGTCCTCTGGACTGCTACCAAGAGACATTTCCTCTTGCACCTGGAAAGAGATGGAGCTGATAAACTGACACTAATAGAACAGAAATGTGGCCCTGTAAAGCAGTTTTCTATCCCAAGATATAATTCAGACTTGTTACAATGAGGGCAGGAAAAGGGAGTGTGCATTGTCCAACAAAGGTCTAAGCTCTCTCACTCTGGAAAATTAGGTTTACATATTACAGTAGAATGTTTCTGTTGGAGAATAGAATTTGCTTCGCCGTGTCCCAAGTGAGGATAACAAAACGTATTGTGATTGGATCTCATCACTATCAATCACCCAGGTAAAAGAGAAAGATGAGGTACCCTCTCCCTTTGGAAGCTCTTACCACATTGTGCTCATGGATCTTGACCTTGGATAAGCCTTTAAATGGTTCAGACTTTTGAAAAATAATAAAAGTGGAAACCTCATTACCAAACGGATGTATCATTACAGTGTATAATATTGGATTATTATTCAATAGGACCTTGAGTAAGAAATAAAAGTTTTGTTGAAAAACCCTCTTTTACTATCTTTTCCTCAGGCGTTGTCACTGCTAGTTTTAGTGCTTTCAAAATGATAATTCAGTTACTAGGGACCCAATGAGACAAAACAAAATCTCAAATCCAAAGATGACATTTAAAAACTGGATGACGTGCACATTCCAAAATGAAGATATGACAGTTATGATACATTTGGCCCCAAAACACTGAAACAGACAAAATAAACTAATTTTAGCACAGTGGTTAAGAATTCACCTGCCAATGCAGGGGACACGGGTTTGAGCCCTGGTCCAGGAAGATTCCACATGCCGCGGAGCAACTAAGCCCATGCACCACAACTACTAAGCTTGTGCTCTAGAGCCCGTGAGCCACTACTACTGAAGCCCATGCACCTAGAGCCCATGCTCTGCAACAAAAGAAGCCACCAAAATGAGAAGTCCATGCACTAAAACGAAGAGTAGCCTCAGCTCGCCGCAACTAGAGAAAGCCCACATGCAACAACGAGGACCCAATGCAGCCAAAAATAAATAAATAAAATCTAAAAACTCCGAAAAACATAAGTGTTGGAGAAAAATATAATAATCTGAAGTCAAAAGTAAATGAAGTGGATCTGTAAAATACTATGAGTGTGTATATGTTATATGAAACTCTGTAACCTTCAAACAAGGAACAGCACCTTCTTCACAAGTGCACTTGGAATATTACAGAAATGGACCCTATATTGGGCTACAACGAATTCTCCATAAACTCCTCCACAAAGCAAAAACTGTTGGGACACATTTTCTATTCACAGTGCAACTAAACTACAAATCAATAATAAAAGAATGACTACGAACCTGCAGCCTGCGAAAAGGAGATGCCAAACACAGTAAGTTAAACAAAATGAGAAGACAGAGAACTATGCAACAGATGCAGGAGCAAGGTAAAAACCCACCAGACCAAACAAATGAAGAGGAAATAGCCAGTCTACCTGAAAAAGATTTCAGAGCAATGATAGTAAAGATGATCCAAAATCTTGGAATCAGAATGGAGAAAATACAAGAAACGTTTAACAAGGACCTAGAAGAACTAAAGAGCAAACAAACAATGATGAACAACACAATAAATGAAATTAAAAATTCTCTAGAAGGAATCAATAGCAGAATAACTGAGGCAGAAGAACGGATAAGTGACCTGGAAGATAAAATAGTGGAAATAACTACCACAGAGCACAATAAAGAATGAAAAGAATTGAGGACAGTCTCAGAGACCTCTGG
>NW_020175208.1:1465774-1585719 GCF_003031525.2 Neophocaena asiaeorientalis asiaeorientalis | reverse complement strand
TTCAAGGGCTCATGGAACATTCTCCAGGATAGATCATATCTTGGGTCACAAATCAAGCCTTGGTAAATTGAAGAAAATTGAAATCATAGCAAGTATCTTTTCTGAACACATGCTATGAGACTAGATATCAATTAAAGGAAAAAAATTGTAAGAAATACAAACACATGGAGGCTAAAGAATACACTACTAAATAACCAAGAGATCATTGAAGAAATTTAAGTGGTGCTTGGAAAATTGGACAGCTACATGTAAAAGAATGAAATTAGGAACACTCCCTAACACCATACACAAAAATAAACTCAAAATGGATTAAAGACCTAAAAGTAAGGTTAGACACTATAAAACTCTTAGGGGAAAACATAGGCAGAACACTTTATGACATAAATCACAGCAAGATCCTTTTTGATCCACCTCCTAGAGAAATGGAAATAAAAACAAAAATAAACAAATGGGACCTAATGAAACTTCAAAGCTTTTGCACAGCAAAGGAAACCATAAACAAGACAAAAAGACAACCCTCAGAATGGGAGAAAATATTTGCAAATATGCAAAAAACTGACGAAGGATTAATCTCCAAAATATACAAGCAGTTCATGCAGCTCAGTATCAAAATAACAATCCAATCCAAAAATGGCAGAAGACTAGATAGACTTTTCTCCAAAGAAGATATACAGATTGCCAACAAACACATGAAAGGATGCTCAACATCACGAATCATTAGAGAAATGCAAATCAGAACTACAATGAGGTATCACCTCACACCAGTCAGAATGGCCATCATCAAAAAATCTACAAACAATAAATGCTGGAGAGGGTGTGGAGGAAAGGGAACCCTCTTGCACTGTTGGCGGGAATGTAAGTTAATACAATCACTATGGAGAACAGTATGCAGGTTCCTTAAAAAACTAAAAATAGAACTACCATATGCCCCAGCAATCCGACTACTGGGCATACACCCTGAGAAAACCATAATTCAAAAAGAGACATGTACCACAATGTTCACTGCAGCTCTATTTACAATAGCCAGGACATGGAAGCAACCTAAGTGTCCATCGACAGATGAATGGGTAAAGAAGACGTGGCACATATATACAATGGAACATTACTCAGTCATAAAACGCAATGAAATTGAGTTATTTGTAGTGAGGTGGATGGATCTAGATTCTGTCATACAGAGTTAAGTAAGTCAGAAAGAGGAAAACAAATACCATATGCGGAATCTAAAAAAAAATGGTTCTGATGAATGTAGGGTCAGGACAGGAATAAAGATGCACATGTAGAATTGTACCTGAGGACACGGGGACAGGGAAGGGCAAGCTGGGATGAAGTGAGAGAGGAGCGCTGACATATATACACTACCAAATGTAAAATAGATAGCTAGTGGGAAGCAGCTGCATAGCACAGGGAGATCAACTTAGAGCTTTGTGACCACCTAGAGGGGCAGGATAGGGAGGGTGGGAGGGAGGTGCAAGAGGGAGGGGATATGGTGATATATGTATACACACTGCTGATTCACTTTGTTATACAGAAGAAACTAACACAACATTGTAAAGCAATTTTACTCCAATAAAGATGTTACAAAAATAATAAAAGAATGAAGAAAACCCCTAATCACCCGAAAAGTTAATAAACCCTTTCCTAAATAAGTTCTTGAGCTTAAAGACGAAACAAAGGCTGTCAGTACAGACTACTTATAATGACGATGATGATACTAGGCCAAAGCTGTATTTGAGGGAAAATTAATAGCCTTAATCATTATTAAGTAGAAAAGAAATAAGTGAAATGAGCATTTATACTAAGAAAGTGACAAAGAGAGTAACTAAAGAAAATTAAGGAGAAAAGGGAGAATAAACTTAATAAAGATAAAAGCAGAAAAAAGTTAACTGAGGAGACCAGCAAAAGAGAAACTTCTTATTGGTCTACTCAAGAAGTAAAGAGGGAAGATATATACATAGAGACAGGATACAAAAATTAAGTAGATAAGTCAATTATAAAAGAGTAGTATGTATAACATACTAATAAAATTGAAATATTCACAAAATGGAGAATTTCCCAGGAAATTTTAAATTACAAAAATTGTGTGAAGAGAAAAACTGGAGAAGACAGGAAAACATCTAGGGAATAGGTATTTTTAGGGCCAGAGCTTTTAAATTTTAAGCAAGCTATAGTAGCTAGGCTATTTAATTAGTCTTGATACAAATATTCCCCTAAGATAGTATGCATGATACACATATTCACACTCATCTACTCACACAGCAATACACCCACAGTGTAAAAAAATCTTATTTGTAAAGTGCTACCAAGTCAAATTCAGCCCTAAAACAATAAGTAATCATGACCTATATAATAAAATCAACAAGACTTTATTGATAGGCAGAAAATTGAAAAATGAGAGACAAACTTTTTCCTGGATGATGAGTTCATATTGTTAAGATAACAATTATCTTCATATCATTGTATAAATTTAACGTAATTCCAGGCAAAATTTAATGTAATTCCAGACAAGGCCCACACTGATTTTTTTTTTTCTGGAGCTTAAAACAACTATAAGATTGATCTGTTGAGAGAGACAAGGAAAAACAGCATATGAGGTGGTGCTAGCTGGCATTGCAAGACATCATATGTCTTAACCCATCAACCCTCACAGCAGCCCTCTGAGGTGGATACTATTATTATCCCCATTTTACAGATGCAGATGCTGAGTCTGGGTGTTCAGGTAACGTGCCCACAGTCACAAGGCATGTAAGTGATGGGGCTGGGATGTGAATGCAGTCAAGCTGGTTCCAAAGCCCAAGCTCTCAACCACAATGCTGATTTTCTCCAGTGGCAGGGAGGCTTACCAACTCAGATATTAAAACATATTATAAAGCTGCAATAATAAAATCTGTAATGTATCAACTTCAAAGGAGAGATCAATGGAACCAAAAAAGAAAGTTCAGAAAAGGATACAGACATCCAAAAATGTAGTATATGATGAAGGGGGCTTTTTAAATTAGCAGGGTAAAGGTTGATTGATCAATAAGGGATGCTTGGACAAACGGCTACCATTTGGATCTGGAATGGAGAAATTAGATCCACGTTTCACTCAGTACACCATAGAAGTACTAGAAGAAAATATAAGGAATATTTGTATAATCTCAGAGGTGGGGAAGGACTTAGCATTATACTAAGGTTAGAATCATAAAGGAAACAGTATTTTAAGTTACAGAAATGAAAAACTTTGGGATTTCAAATATCACCATAAAAGGTAAATAGTGAGGACCAAATGAAATATTTGCAAGATATTACAATTAAATATGTACTATGTTTAACATATGAAGAACTACAATTCCACAAAAAGATAAACACTCAAAATAGAAGTATGGGCTAAGGTAATTAAGAGGCAACTAACAAGTGAATAAAGTTGGTCAATAAAGATTGGGGAAATGTACAATATTATAAGAAAACAAAAACTTCAAACCATAGGGCTATCAAGTTGGCAAAGAAAAAACAGACAGCATGGAACTTTGCAAGAGGATGGAGAGAAGCTGGCAGGGTAGATGGAGACAAAGCAGATGAAGGTAGGAGGAAAAACAAGAGAGTAGTTTCCAGAAGGAGGGAAGGGCTACCTGTCCGGAAATAGAGTGGAGCATCTGGGTAAAACCCTTTGGGTTTTAGCAACAGGAGGCTCATTGGTGACCTCGGTGAGAGCAGTTTCCAGGTGTGGTGGACACAGAGGTCAGAACGGATGGGGTGAGAAGGGACTGGGAAGTAAGGAGTGGTCACGGCAAGGAAAGACATCCCGTCAAAGGAGTCTGGTCGCGAAGGAGGGTATTCAAGAACGGGCAGGATGTGGGAGGCGTGAAGAAAGAGTTTTACTTTTAAGAAAAGAGGGACCTGGGGAAATTTAAATGGGGATGGGAAGGACGTAGCAGAAGGGAGAGGCTGAGACAGAAGAAAGAGGATGAATTACATGAGGCATAGATTCCTGA
Organism: Neophocaena asiaeorientalis asiaeorientalis; assembly: GCF_003031525.2. NCBI lineage: Eukaryota > Metazoa > Chordata > Mammalia > Artiodactyla > Phocoenidae > Neophocaena > Neophocaena asiaeorientalis. Next base: position 1,581,748 of record NW_020175208.1, on the reverse strand, counting down.
GAAGGTGGGAGGCGAGGGGGAATCTATAGGAAAATGTTTGAAACAGTGACTCTTCGTGAAAGCAATGTGGTAGGTCATGGGCTGGATGCTACAATAAAAGAAAAAAAAACAAAAACAAAAGGAAGAGAATGGGAAATAACTGAGTGCACTATAGGGATAAAGGTAAGTACTGTTTGTGAATCTGTTTCAATCATGTGTGAGTGTGTGCCACACTGCATTTCTTACTGTTAGTTTAAAGGTGTTTGAAGGTACCTGATCTAAAGCCAAAATGGGATGCATCAGCTACAGGGGGATTGGTTTTTGATGGGAGAGAGGAGTGAGTGAGCATCTCTGGTATTAAAGGTGGGAAGGTGAGAGGAAGGATGGGGATGGTGATGATCTGCAGGCTTGGTGTCTTTGGAATTTGGAAGTTGAGGACGTCGTCTGCCAGGTGGGAGACAAGGTCATTCTCCAGGGTAAGGTGAGGAGGGGCGCTGTTCCCAGGATGGGGTGGGGGGAGTGGAGAATGCTTGGCATAGCTTCCACGGGGAAGAGGAGATCAGACTGACTTAAGAAACACAGATGGATGCTGGGCACTGTGGCAGGCTTGATTGAGACTGGTGACCTTGAATTTGTAGCAGCACCGATTTGCCTGGTTGGGCGATTTTCTCCAGCAGTGCTCACCCAAGCAGGAGAGGCCCGTTCAGATCATTCTTAGTTCACTGTGCATCTCTGAACCAGTAAACTGAGGTAACTCTGCTGATGAATGCTAGAACTGAGCTGGAGCCAGAGGCTTTACAAAGCCACTAATGAATTCCTTTCACCTCTTTCTGCTCAGAAGCTCAGAGTACAGTAGTTTTCATCTGAGGTCTTTCAACATCTCTGGCACTGGAGCTGGTGAGAGTTATTATTTAACTTCCTTGGGCCTGAGGAAGCTGGGTGAGGTTTCCAAAGTCACATGCATGAGGCCGAAACTGGTCACCTAGCCGGGCTCAGCCTTATCATAAACAAGATTAAGTTAATGCTGGGTTCTCTTTGAGGAGAACTGAGGATGTCTTCTAGAAACTCATACACATTCCAAAAGGAGCATCAGGCATAAACGGATGATGCTGTCCACATACTTCCTGAGCAAGGAACATGTCCTCTTCAATTCATATTTGATGTAATTTGATTGAAAAGCCATGAATTATGTCAAGTTCTTGTGTTTCTTTGTTTTCTTCCATCCCCACCTCGCAGGCAGGCAAAAGCGCAGGCCCCCTGCGTTAGGTGAGCAGGGCATTCGACAGAGCTGAGCCCTCCCCCATTCCTGAAACGCTTCCTTTCTGTCTCCCGTGCAGGCCCCTTTGCGTGGCCTTGGAATGTCTCCACCTAGCTGGAGTACTAATGGAGCATCTGCTGTGTGACAAACACTAATCTAGATATGGGAGGCAACCAACCAGACAGATCAAGTCCTCAGCTGGCATGAAGTTTACATTCTAATAGGTGGCAAAGAACATAAGACAGAGTGAAGGGAAAAGAGTGAATGGCGGGGGGGTGCTTGCTTTCAGTAAGGTGGTCAGTGTTGGCCCGTCTGAGGAGGCATCTTCTGGGATGTGGCCAGCTGTCCTAAGGGAAGATCATTCCAGGTGGAGGGAACTGCGAGTGCAAAGGCCCTGAGCTGGGAGCGAGCTTGGTGTATGTGAGGGACAGAAGGGAAGCCAATAGAGCAGAAGCAAGGTGAACCATGGAGCTAGGAACACGACATGAGTAGGAGAGGACGGCAAAGATCTTTTAGACTCAGGAGTCTGGATTTTATCAGAGCAAATTAAGTGAAAAATGGCCCAAACTGATCTAGTCTTTTTTCCCAAAACCAGTTCTCCTAGACTCTTGCATCTGGAACGTTCCCCGGCATCAGGGAATGATTCAGCTCTGCCGTCACCCAGTTATGGGCTTTCCCTTGGCCCCTTCCCGCTTCCCACCACTCTTCCTTATGCCCTTGCCTCCTAAATGATACTGGTAGCCCAGACCCTCCCACACATTCATACTTGGTATGTAACTGTCTGATGTACATCTCTACTGGAGATCCCACCAGCACCCTGAACGCATGTCCAAAATTGATCTCTTTATCTATTTTCCTAAGCCTCCTTCATTCCTTACCTCCATGAATGACAATACCCAGCTGCCTAAGAGAAATATATCAACTTCTTTTCCCTTGCTCCCAAATCCAGTCTGTAACTAACTTCTGCTGATTCTATCTCCTCAGTGTCTCTTGTACTTGTCACAGCCCCAACACACCCTGTTAAGTGGAGGCCCTCTTCCTACTGCAATAGCCTATCTGGTTTTCTGTCTTTAAATCTCATTCCTTTTGGATCCATCCTACCTATTGGCTCCAGAATGAATTTTGTAAATCACAAATTCTCATGATATTTCATCTTTGCTTGGAACTCTTTAAATAAAGACCCCCTGTTGCACAGAAGATAAAGCCTAAACTTCTCAAAAGAGCACAAAAGGACCCTCAAAGACTGAAGGCCCTTGCCAAGCTCTTTTATCTTTATTTTTCCACCCCCCAACTCTCCCTGACATTCCAGCTACATTAGGTTACTGCAGCCCTACAAATGTGCAAGGCTAACGCCAGGTCTTGCTCTATTTTCTCTTTCTAGAATGTTCTCTCCCTTCCACCTGGAAAACTCTGTTATGCATCATTTCTGTAGAAATGAAGTGTCCCCCCCCCGCCTCTTTATCCTTCCTAGCTGCAGCCACAGAGTCTGCACATAAGGCTCATCCCACTCAGTGCCTGCTGAGGTCTGAATGTTTGTGTTCCCCCAAATTCATATGTTGAAATCCTAATGCCCAAAGGTGACGGTATTAGTAGGTGGGGCCTTTGGGAGCTCCTTAAATAATGAGGGTGGAGCCCTCATGAGTGGGATCAGTGCTTTATAAAAGAGGCTCCAGAGAGATCTGCTCCCCTCCTGCCATGTGAGGATACAAGGAGAAGACTGCGACCTGGAAGAGGACCTTTACCAACAAGGCTGGCACCCTGAACTCAGACTTCTAGCCTCCAGAACCGTGAGCAGTACATTTCTGTGGTTTATAAGTGACCCAGTCTGTGGCATTTTACTATAGTAGCCCGAATGGACTAAGGCAGTACCCAAGCCACCCTTGGCTATAACCCCACCAGCCTGAGAGCTGAAGAACGAAACCCTGCATTAGTAGGCTCTGGGTTGCCAAGTGTCTTCCAAACCAGAGGCTCTCCCATCTCTACCATGCTGGCTTTGTCTACCTAATAACCCCAACACGAATATGAATAGTAATAACTATAACAAAAATAGGAAAGCGGTACTTACTAAAAATCTGTTATCTGATTAGCACCGTAGATACAATAGTGAACAAGACATATACTGTTTTGCCCTCAGGAAATTTACAGTCTAGGAGGGCACCAGACAATCAACAAATAACATAAGCATAGCTTATTGTGCTAGAGCGTATTATGTATTCACAACCATTCCTTCCCGCCCTGCCCTCGCCTTGCTTCCTTTTAGGCAGAGCCCTCCTGACCACCCCGCTGACTTGGCGCTTGGCCTTGTGACTTGCTTTACCCCATGGAAGGTGAGTGGACACGGCATAGAACATGAGCATAGCAGGCACATCTAGAATAAGAGGCTACGTAGAGCTCCCCTGAGCCCTGCAGAGCTGCAACTGACCTACAGCCCTCACGCGACGCAAGTAAGAAATAAATATTTGTTGTTGCAAGTCATTGAGATCTTTGCACTGTTGATGCCACAGCAAAAGTTGACTGATATGCTTATGAAATGGGATATGGAGAAATCAGAAAGTGAAGGATAGCTCTTTAGGATAGGGTAGCTAGAGAAGGCCTCTCTGAGGAGGTGACAGCTTTAGGGGTGATGAGAAGGATCCAGCCTCCTGAGGAACATTCCAACATGGTGAACCTCAAGTCAAAGGCATTGAGGTAGGAGAGTTTAGTGTATCTGAGGGTCTGAAAGAGGGCCAGTGTGTCTGGGAAAAGTAAGCAAGTGGAGAGGGGCACGGGATGACGGGAGAGGGAGGAAGGGGTCCATTACAGCACCTCTTAGATCTTTGGCTCAGAGATCACCCTCAGTGATCATGGGTCATGGTTGGGGAGGCCATGTAATATAATGCCCAAATTGGGACACTTCTGAGAATGAAAGATGGTACCACTAATAAGTACCTTAGGACAAAAGATGTAAACAGGGAGGGTCCCAAGCAAGTATGGATGTATGGTCACTCCACACGTGGTCTTTTTATTTCCCTTCCACAAAAGTATCCTTTATCCTGAGAAAGTAGCTTCTGCCTCAAGTTCCTCATTCACAATCCAATCCCCTTCTGGAATGGAATCTTAAATCGAAGCTCACTGGGAGGGGCCTAACAATTGCTAAATTCTTGTCTCCTGCGATTGGACCCTGATCCCTGTACCCCCTTAGAGGCTTGCTAGGTTCTTGGTATAAACTGCTTATTGGCAAAGGCCAACGTCGCGGAATTACCCGCTGCCTGGAATTACCCTGCGGTCGTGATTGACTTTTGCCACACCTCTGGAATAATGCCCACCCAAACCACTCCCGGCGCTTACCCTAGGCTTTAGACCCTCTTCGGACCTGCTCAGAGGTCCTAGCCCAGGCCAGGCTCTGGGCTGGGGTCTTATGTACTCCGTAGCTGCTGGCTGAGGATCTCCTGCCACCGGCTCGAAGGACGGTTTTGGTCCCTTACGGAACAAAGCATGAAGAAAAATCCCTGCTCTCCGCTCCTGGGAAGGAACTGAGTCTACACTCCTGGGGCTCAGCTTTTACCTTGAAAACAGGCTATGAATTCTTCGGAAAGTATATGTAGGCAAACCAAGCCACCACCCCAAAGCTGGAGCAAATGTGAATCCTGGAAAATTTGGGTTTGCCTGTTGTTTTGAGCGGGGAGGTGGGGGGAAGCCTTCTGTACCCTGCTTTCTACTTCCACATGCAGAAAAATTTTCACAGGCCCAGCCGCTCCGCGGCATGTGGGACCCTCCCAGACTGGGGCACGAACCCATGTCCCCTGCATCGGCAGGCGGACTCTCAACCACTGCGCCACCAGGGAAGCCCAGATTGACAACTTCTAAATCACACCTTTGTTGTGACAATTCATTGTGCTGAAGCTTCTGAAGGCATGGGGTGTAGCCCCATGCCTGGGCACGTGGGCGTTATACGTTCAATCTTTGTTGAATTTGCAACAAGAGGCACGTCTCAGTGCTGCTGCCGGAGGCCACGTCTCCACACAGGCCTCTGCTCGGCAGGTCTCCAAGTCTCAACCAGCCTGAGGAGGCAGCCGGAGCGGGGTCTCCTCGCCTCTCCCCAGCATAGCCCATTCCTCAACCAAGCAAGACTCCAGATCGAAAGGTTTGCACTCTGGTCCTCAGTCCCTCTTCTCAGTGGATGAGCAGATAACTCCAAACCCAGAGGATTCTGACAAAACTCCTCCTCTGTGGGAATGAATGCTTGGCTGCTAAGACTCCGTGTGTCACCTTCTCTGGGAAGACCGACTTAGGGAAGGAGACGTACTCTGTCAGCTGCACGGAGGTGCCTGGACCTGAACAGCTTGACACTTGAGTGTTGGCTATTCTGTCAGACTTGAGTTCTGTCTGGGATTCCAAGGTGCTGTGCCCTGTGGGGTGAGGAATGGATGCCCTGACGACTGGTCTTTCCACGTGCCAAGCAAAGGCTTCTCAAAAGCGCTTCTCACTGCTGTGAGGTCCTACAGCTGCCTGGGCTCAGCCCCCTCGTGGGGACTCTCCTTGCCACAGGGCAGACCTCAGTGGACCTCTGTGCCCTCTGCTGGGGTTAGCTTCAACTGTTCTTAATTAACTTCGTCAGCCAGACACAGGTATTAGCTGGCGAGAAAAGTATGCGGGCATGATGTAGCCCAAGAACCCAAGACTTCCGATTAGCCAGGGGAATTCAAGAAAGGGTGTAGACTACATCCCCCAAAGCTCAGAAGGTGCTTCTGGGACCCCTCGGAGAGCCCCACCATCTCCTCTGAGGCTGTCTCAGCAGAGCATCTCCACTCAGGCATTCTAGTGCTATCTATGGTCCTGGCCACCCTAAGCCCAGTCGTAACCACAGACCACCAGCCACTGCAGACTGGACAAGAAGACTTAGCGGCTGTTCCCCTGGATTGTAAGGGAGTACGTTTGGATTCCTTCCAGGGGAATCCACGATGATCCAGGGGAGTTTACAGTTAGCCTGAGAGAGCTACCTTCAAGACCAGGAGCTTGACCTGACCCCCTGAGCAAGATGGGAGTTAACCAGGTAGCCAAGGGGAGCAGTCCTGTACTCAGCCCATCTCCTGAGACCCCCAGATTGCCTTTGTACATAGGACTGGAGGAGGGGTCTTGTTCCCCCAAGAGAGGTAGCCCAAGGCTCTCCTTGAAAGCCAACCCCTAGAAAAGGCAAGCAGTGCCTTCCCCAGGAACCACAGAGCCTGAGGACACCCACAACACCCAGCACTGATGGGGATGTACTTCTGGCCACGTGAGATGACAGGTTCATCCAGAGGCTCACAGGACGGGGGGAGGGTACTGGGAGAGCTTTGAGCCCCAGCCCCTGAGCCAGCAGCTGTGAAAGCAGACCCTGACTCGAGAGGCTGTGTCTCCCCCATAGCTCTCTTAGCAGACACTGCAGAGCACCATGGAGAAGGCACGGTCTGTGCTGCTGCATGGGGAATGCACTTGGCATACACATAACTTTGAAAATTTTATAAAGGGAAAAGAACCTGTTTGCTCTGATTCCAAAGCTGAAAGCTGAAGTGAGAACGGTAGGTATACCCATTCCCCACCGGCCCTCAAGCAGAGGTCACAGTCCAGGATAAGACCCCTAAAGCTTGGTCAGTTTTTCCAGCCCCCAGTCCACCCAGGTGGCTGTGGTCCCCAGATGCCTTGGACCAGGACTCTTAGCTGTAGGAATATGGCCTTCAGACTGTTTCTGCAGCTTGGTTCTGGACCTGGGTTGGACTGGGCTGAAATTTTGCCCATGATCCTCCAAGAAATCTGAGAATCTTCCAACTGGAACACATTTTTCTTCCTTACATACTGGTAGCACTTTGTGGCCACATCTATAAATTGCAGTAATTCAAAGATTGCTTTATAATAAAAGTATGCGCTTGCCACACTCACTAGACCATGAGCTCTTGGCAGACAAGAACCATGTTAGAATTATGCCCATCCCTTTCCCATTTCCCTTTTCCGACTGTCGGGTGTATAGCAGCCCCTCCCCTCCACATTTTGCTGCATTCAGAGAAGTGAAAGGCAGGCAGTCGCAACATCGAGTTGTAACGTCACAGTACTGAACTTTGCATCCCATGCCTCACTAGGATATCAATACTGAGGTCAACATTCCTTGGACCCCAGAAGGCCACCACCATCGTAACCACCCGAGTTATGGCAGCCTCAGCCTGGCCAGCCTCATAGCAGCAACATATGATCACAACATATGACCACGTACATCCCAGCCCCATGCCTCAAGAGGCTGCCATCTTGTCAGGGGACCAAGCCCCGCAGGAATGATCCCAAACACCCCTGCAAGCAACGGGTACACAGCAGGTATTCCCTACTAGTGGGGTTCACTAATCTGATCTAGAACACTTAGGAAGGCTTTAGAACAATCATTCCTGGGCCCCATCCCAGACCTGCTGAATCAGAATTTCTGGGGATGAGACCACGATTCTGTATTTTAAAAAGCCTGTGAGTGATTCTCATGATTAGCTGGGTTGGTCTATTTTGTATTGGGCAGGCCCATCAAAGATACCTCCTGCCCCCATAATGTATCCATTTAAAAATAAAGGTAACGAGTGCTGTTTGTGACCCACACTGGCGTGGTAGGAAAAGCGTTGACTCTGCTTCCTTGGATGTGCTGGGAGCCTCCTTTGTGAGCCATCCCTTCACATCCAGTCTTTGCCTGATGAGACCCCACCCAGGTACACTGAACACTTTTATTCCACAGACTCACTTCTTACAGCCAGATCCTGTGCCCAGCCCAGCCATGCCTGACAGTCATGGGGAAGTCCCGTCCCCTCAAACCAGTGGGCTGAGATGTGAGTCTGGTTTCATACAGTCAGCATTTGGTGGGCTTGCGAGGAACCCAGCACACTCACAGGCCCACAGAGTTTCAGGACCCTCCCCACCTGCCACCCCTGCCCCACCATGTGTGCCCCAGCTCAGGGACTGGGCTTCTGTTCTGGTTCTTGGTTTCCTATCCAGTCGCTGCTGTGAGTAAAGCTCTTAATGAAACTGCAGCCTCTTGCTGGGGCTGGTATACCCTGCACAGGTAGACCCTGTTCCCCTGGGTGAGGACCTGATTCAACCCAGAAGCCACCTTCGCCCATCAAGTATCTGCCTATTTAAGAATAAGGGTAACAAGTGATGTATGACCCACACTGGCCTGGTAGGACAAGTGTTGACTCTACTTCCTTGGATATTCTGATTGGAAGTGCTGGCAGGCCCCTTTGTGAGCCATCCCTTCATTCAGGGTTAGTTCTCCGAGCCTCGGCCTCCCTCGACTCTGGGTTACCTTTCCCAGGCTGCCCCTGTGGTCCTGGTAGGCTTTGCAGCCATGACTGCAGTGCCCATTCCCCACTGCAGGAGCAGACAGAGATGCTTCCCAGCTCTTGCCATCATCAGGACTTTCTGCTCAAGGAACTGACACTTTTGGAATACTGGGGTCCTTCTACAGAGCAGGCGCCCCCAGCTCTGCTCATCACTAGTACAGTGAGACCACATGTCTTCAGTGTCCAGGTGCTGGGGGCCTGGGTGACGGAGGAAGGGGGCCCAGAACTACACACGCTGGTTTTCAATTTCCAGGAATGGACCTGAAATTGACAAACTCGGACCAAAGCAATCCCCAGGTTCCCTGCTTCTCTCCCGGGGCCACGTGTGTGTTCACGGGACCTTTAAGGCAGCCCAGAGAAACGAGGAGAACACTACATCAGCGGAGGAAGTTCACACCACCCTTCTGATCACAGCCCCTGTCCCAATCACAAGCAGTTCCCAGGAATATTATCCCTCACACCGAGGCTGACCTTTTCAGACCTCAGCTGATCCCAGTTCTAGCTCTGAACATTTGAGAGAGGCAATTTCCGAGGACTCTGGCCATTGTGATCATATTTTCTGGGACAAAGGAAAGGATGCTTGAAATTGTACTTGTCCTGGAAAATCTGGGATTATATATTTAGGGGGAACGCCAGGATTCAGCCACAGAGAGGAGGGAAAACGGGACATGCTTCATGTGTGCACGGGGCATTGGTCGAGGCGGGAGGGGAGTGAAAAGGCACCTGCCTGTTTAAAAATACAGCGAGCAAGAGACGTATGTGACCTATGTGAAGAAAATCACAAAGCTGTTATATTTAGAAAAATGAAAGTAGATGAACAAAGAGAGTGACACACCATGTTTCTGGATGGGAAGGCTGTGTAGTATAAAAACGCCTATTTTCCTCAAGTTAATTTATAGTTTAATAGGAGCACACATACAAAATCCCAATAGGATTTTTTTTTACTATGACAAAATGATTCTAAAATTAATCTTGAACAGCAAACAGATGAGAATAACAATGAATATTCTGAAAGAGAAAATGATTAAGGGAGGAAGGAGTAGTTTCCAGCTCTGCCAGATATTAGAACATATTATAAAACAACAATTAAAATTATTCAACACCGGTGCTAAGATAGAAATGAGCAGCACAACAAAGTGGTGAGTCAAGAAATAGACTTAACTACATTTGAGGATTCAGAATGTGGTAGAACAATTCATTTCTCTCAAATCAAAAGGGAAATGAATTGCTCAATAAGTCGTGTTGGAAAACTGTGTAATCGTTTGGACAATATCATGCATTCATCTAAATAAACTCCAGATGGAATAACAAATTATATTTTAAAAAAAAAATCAAATTACTGACAAATAACTAAAAATACAACAAGCTGTTTCTCAGATCTGTGGCAGAATGATAACTTTGTCAGCTCTGAAAAGAAATCACAAATATCAAGAGATTCGTCTGTATAAAAATGTAAAAGAACTGTACAATGTAAAATAACAAAACAAAAAGAAAGAAGAAAGAAAGCTAGAGATTGGGAAGATATGTGTATCAAATAGAAAGATCCTTCAAATTGGAAAGGAAAATACCAACATATACCCTCGCAGCCACACGTCAGGACAAACAATTGTTACACGGGGGTTACAAATAGCAAATGCCCCATGTCCTTGCTGGGCAGGACTGGACCCAGGCCAGCTGGAGAAAGGCCAGGACTGGAGTCTCTGTCCAGGGTCCTGTAATGGACAACCTGACACCACTTTCAAACCTCTTGTTCCAACGGGGGCATGCTTCCAGCCATGGGTACCAACCAGTCTCTCCAGACCCTACTCCCATGGACCCCACCTCTCTTCTTTCACTCACCCACGGTTGGCAGCAGCCAAGCCCTTTAGGAACCACTGCAAATCAAGTACACAGACTGGGCATGTGTGTGTGCACGCGCGCGTGTGTGTGTGTATGTGTGTCAGTGTATCCAATGAACGTCCTCCTTTTGTAGAGGTCCAGATCCCCCCGGCTTTTCTCAGAACCCAGTACTGCCACTAGGGTAGCTCCCTTCCCAGCAGGGCTTCAAATCTGTCCTCCCCTCTTTGAGCCCCAACTATTCTAATAGCGACGACCTAAGTCTATGCTGTAAGAGCAGAGGGGCTGTTGCTTCCCTGTTCCACACCCACTACGATGCCTGCCCCATCGCTGGCCCCCATTGAATATGTGTTAAATAAAAGAATGAATCTTCGTGGGGCAGGTTCTAAATGCATCTGATTCACCAACGCTTTCTAGTTGAAAAGCTAAATTTTGAACTACAAGAGCCCACTTTAATTTACATAATTATGTCTATCTTCATGTTAGAGCGAGCTCTTTGAAGTCAAGGGCTGTGCTCAATTCGTCTCTACATTCGCAGCACTTATCATAACATTTGGCACTTTGCGGAAGTTGACAAGGGTGTGCTGGAGGGATGTATTCAACTTCTACCTATTAAATTAGCAATTTTGAAAAGGCCGCACAAAGACTTGAGGTTTGGCGATGCTGGTAGAGGTTACAAGAGATATATGTGACCTATATGAAGGAAACCACAAAGTTGTTATATTTAGAAAAGGGGAAGTAGATGAACACCAGAGAAATCTATGCCATATTTCTGGATGGGAAGGACACGTATTATACGAATCTTATTTTTAACCTTGAAGCTTTCGCTGTTGACGTTATGACCCGGCACGACATTTTGGGGGAGAAACATAGGAGTATACATCAAGAGCTAGTTTTAAATGTTCCTACTCTGGCCCAACAACGTCATTCCTGGAAACTTATCTTAAGAAAATAATTCAAGAGAAGAAAAAAAAAAAAAAAAGGCCATACGCTTGAGGATGTTCATTATAGCCGTGTATAAAAATAATCGAACATAATTGGTAGCCTAAGTTACGGTCCACTCACTAGACAGAATATTCCATAGGCGTGAAGAATGATAGTTACAAAAGACATGTAGTAGCATGGCAAGATATGCAATATAACGTGAACTTGAAGAGACGGAATGCGAGACGGCATGTTCACTTTGATTAAAGCCATACGAAATATGTGTGTACAGGCATAAGAATCAAAAAGGAATGGCCAGATTTGAAAATGATTAAGGAAATGAATTAAGAGTATCTTATTCATTTAAACTTTTAAAATACAAGAATATACCAGAAGCCTGTGTTGAGTAGTGGCCCTTAAGCCCCAGATACTTATTGAAAGAGTTAACAGCACATTATATAGGACACGGCACTACGAGATCACCACTTCAAGCTCAGCAGCGTCATCCCCAGAGGCCCTCCAGTTTAGAATTTTACCAGGAAAATCCATACCCTCTTATGCAGCTGACTCTGTACATAGCAGGTGCTCAATAAATCAGAATGGATGGATAAATGGATGGGTAGAAGGAACGAGAAAAAGTAAAGATGAGGAAATGCCTTTGACATCAGCATATTGTGTATTGGTGTGCAAATACTGATGTAGTCCCAACAAGGGACTACATGGATCTAGTCTTCATGAACTTATTTCACTCTTGTCCATCTCTGTTACTTCATGGGGGGTAACACAGACAACAGTTTGTTTCTGTAGTCTGGACGAATTTTGTTGTCCTAAGACTTCCCTGTTTCTCCTGCTGCAGATGACCCCTTGGATTCTGGATGTCTGGTGCCATAGAGAGAGTGCAGGATATGGAGTAGAAGCCTGCTCTGTCAATCAATAGTTTAAATTCCAGCCCATCATTTCATGGTTCTATAACCTCTGAGCCTATGTACCTTGTCTCCTCGAGCTTTGTTTTCATCTGTAAAAATGAGAGAATAAATATTCCATAACGTTGTAGGGAAGACGCCTATCTTCCCAATGACACAAAACATGTAATAAATGCTGGCATGTTCCCTTACCCCATGCTTCCTCACTGTCACTATTGTATAGATTTTAATCACGATCTAACACAAAATGCAAATATACAGATTTCATTGTATTTAGAATTTGACAAGACTAGGTTATCCTAGACTGGCGGTTCTCCATCCTGGGTGGCTTTTCCCCCCAGAGGATGTATGGCAATGTCTGTAGACAGTTTTGGCTGTCACAACTGGCAGCGGGAGGTGGGTGTGTGTGCTACTGGCTTCTAGCGGGTAGAGAACAAGGCTGCTGCTAAAACATCCTGCAATGCACAAGACTGCCCCCGACAGAAAAGAATCATCTGGCCCCAAATGTCAGTAGCGCTGAGGTTGAGGATCCTGATGACCCTAGGACTCAATCCATTTCTCTGTCCAGCAAGGGACAGGAGGGCGCTCGGAGAGGACCATTCCCCGTAGCATCCCTGTGCGGAGCACCCTCCTTTACCTCCCAACCCTTCAAGCCCCGGCTCCAGCCCTGCATCATCTGTGACATTTTCTCTGAGCCCCAGAGGACCCACTCCTCCCTCCCTTGGTCTCTCAAGGTTCGGCTGCTGGTTTGTAACTCGCACTGTGTACATCCCAGTATATTCCCATTTCACACCTATGCTACATACATTAGGCACTTGAGCAGTTAGGAGTCACACCTTCTCGTGGTGGTTTACAAAATGGCGAAAGGAAGCTGGCATTTGTGCAGTCTTGGCGTTTCTCTGGTGAAGGCTGTTTTGAAACTTCTTCTGCAAGTGGCTGTTAATGGACTGATAATTGGTTTCCTGACTTCCTTATGAAGTGTGAAGTATTCTGCTAGCCTGTCAACAAAGCATCAAGTGTTGTGCAAACCACCATCAGAGTTATTTGTATCTTCCTTCCCTTGTATCTCTTGTCGTGGAGGAATAAGTGGACAGGCTCTCGATGTTCCTGTGAGGGAGGTGAAGAGTATGTGTAACCTGCGGGGAGCTTTCTCACCAGGACCCCAGGTTGAGCATGTTTCCCAGGCAGAGCCCAAAGAGCTCTGACTCCAATGCCTGGTGCTTGGCACGGGGTAGACACACAGTAAATACTGTTGAATGGATGGAAAGTGGCACTGGTGCCACCTGATTTGGAGCAGTGATCCCTGGAGATGTGAATTAGCCAAGGAAGAAGAGAGAGCAAGAGGAGAGAAGCTGGCTCCATCTTTTCTTTCAAAATGCTTTTCACTGCGAGAAACATCATCTTCTTTAAAACCGAGTGAAAAAAAGACCATCTATTGAGCATCTACTGCTGTGAGGACAGATCGAAAGCCAACGAGATGATTCTGAAGTCTCTGCTTGCTACAGAAAATGTTTTGGAACAGGAAGGCAACAGTGTACTTGTGTAGTCTCGGCAGGCAATTCCCGAGTAAGGAACTCTTTTGAAGAAAATGTTTCAAGAGAAGAACAATGCACCGCTGTGCACTTTTTGGACAGATGTTCAAAAAAATTTGAGCCATCAAAGCATCCCCCCAATCCTCTTCTAAACCCTCAGAAGGAAAGAACAGTACTGTTTGCTAAATATTGTGTTAATATTTATTGTGACTAATGTGTGCTAAAATTTAGGACACTTAAGCTGATGTTTGCTAGAGGTGCTTTTCTATGTACATTTATGACCACATTATAAAACCCAGAGGCTGACTATACTATTTTATACTTTTATAAGTGCTTACAGATGTTGTCCCTTTTCTGCAGATCACACACTATGATATATTTGATCTGGGATCAGGCAGAACGCCAAATTTTAACTTTATCCCTTGAAGCACGAGCTCCTCTGTAAATGACCCAGTTTAGAGAGTGGTTTCCAAGTATTCACGATGGAAAATGTGAGGACTGTCCATGTCACTGTTGTCTTTTTCTATAAATACGATCATAGAGGCTTAGAATTTGGGGAGTGCCACCCCATCGGATAGATTAGTAAACCAAACTCCAGAGGGAAGTTGCCCTGGCCATAGTCACAAAACTGAGCCAGGACTAAGATACGGGTCTCCGGATGTTGAATCCAAAGTTCTCTCAGAGCACCCGGATTTTCTTAGTACCATCTTTCACCACCTGAGGGCAAAGCCCAGGACCTAGGGATGCATCAGCTTAGGGGCTGGGTACTCAGTAGAGAGCGGACAGATGGCACTCACTCGTGATCTTGCTTGTGGTGCAAAGGCCTGGGGCCAGCAGGCTCTCCCTGGCCTCCTCCACTGAAGCCAGCACCCCTGAGACTCAAGCTGTGTCTCTTACACCCAAATGACCAGAAAAGCCCTAGTAATGGGAGTACCTTGGGGATACCATCCCCCACCTCCCAGAATCATTCAGAAGAAGAAATGCCATCCTAGCCCCCCAGAGTGCCTGCTTCACCGTTCTCATCAGTAAGCCTGGGGCTCCTCTTCCTTATTTTATTATTATTATTTTATTTTTTGCAGTACGCGGGCCTCTCACTGTTGTGGCCTCTCCCGTTGCGGAGCACAGGCTCCGGACGCGCCGGCCCCGCGGCCATGGCTCACGGGCCCAGCCGCTCCGCAGCATGTGGGATCTTCCCGGACCGGGGCACGACCCCGCGTCCCCTGCGTCGGCAGGCGGACTCTCAACCACGGCGCCACCAGGGAAGCCCCTCTTCCTTATTTCAAACCACAGAGAGCACCGCCCCATATCTTCCAGGACTGCTCTGCCCTCATCTCTTCTCAGGTGATTGTAAGCAGTACCCAGCATCCTGTCAGCTTCCCTCCTGGAAACGAGGGGCCTGCTGAGCAGCACTTACAGAAGGTTCTAGAAACATTTCCTGAAACTACTTCTAAGAGCCAGAGGGTCAAGTAAATTCCTGGAGGGCTTGAGTGACAGACCCCACCCCCCTCTCCCCCGGTAGCGTTCTGCTCCCCGCATCTCTCAGCCTGTGAGGCAGGGAACTTTATCCTGGTTACAAGTGGCTGGCTGGCTCTGCTACACACTTCACTCCTGCCAGCTCTCTGCCCCAGAGACCAGACCCTTTCCAGTTCTCCCTGCCTTGTCTCACCTAGATGGATTTCAGAGATGGAACACCCACACTAGCTGGGACTCCCACAGTCTGGACCTTTGCCTTCTGAGGTCCTGCCTCCGACCCACCCTGGGGAACTCCATTCCACCCACCCACTCTGACCTGGGCTCGTTTCTAGACTGTCAGGCCCTTTGTTCCTGCCTGCCTGGAGCTGCCCCCTGCTAACCTCCCCTGCCCCTCTGGTCCCCTTGGCTTTCAGGGTACACATATCTAACCACACTGGGCCAGAGATGGGCAGCTAATTTCATGCAATTTTATTTTTTTCAGTAAGGGCGATTTGCTTAATGTGTATCTAAGAACGATTTGATCTTTAAACCTCGGCAAGAATTCTTACATAAGCTCGCAAGTCATCAAAAATGCTTTGTCAACTACACAAAGTGATTTTTTTGTTTGACAAGTAGAATCACCGTGGTATGACCCAACTCACCAACTCACATGCCAAACTCTCTGTCATCACAGATACTCCCTTATAGTCTCCCACGTCATTCCTCTCCCCGGCCCCAAGGGGCAACCACTCTCTATGAGGCAGCACTCCAAGGCCCTGAGAAGCCCACTGAGATGGCAAGAAAGATCAGAGGGTCAGTCTGTCTGCCCTTCCCCGAGGGAAGCAGATTGTAAGAGACGGAGAGGGGCAGTGGCGAGGGCTGGGAGAAGAGGTGACAGCCCCGAGAGGTGGAACCTTTGATTTCTCAACAAAGACCAAGCCTGCTCCCCTATACACAGTCCCCTTACACTTGCCAATTTCCCTGGGAGCCAGTACTTAAAGTATTTTTTGCGCCGGAAAGGGAGGTCAGACCATCCCAGAGAAAGGAAGAAAGGATTCCTTGTTATCTCCGGAGAACGGAGCACTCAACTCCAACCCTTTCTCTGAAAGATCAACAATTCAAAGACAGCTTGATCCCCATCCCTCCCTAATCCAATGCAAGAGGAAGCAATCTGATGAAACTTTGTATACATCCCCGCAAGGCCATGGTGTCTCATGGTACCCCAAGGCTGGCACAGAGTCTACCGTCTCACGAAATCATCGCCAGCACCTTCTGCCCTGGCTTGACTATATGGCGTCAATGACAGCAAGAAGGGTGAGGAGGAAATGTCAGGGTCTGACTTTGCTCTCAAGGGTCACCAGGGAGAGTAAGATGGCGTTGAAGAAGGCCCCCAAATGTCAAGAGCAATCATTCTCAGTGCTATGATCCACGTCACTGCCAGAAATGAGGACTCAGCCAGCAACGTTTTGAGGAGAAGAAACCAACCAGAGTGAAGCTACGGTTACGACCTACGGGGTTCCCAAGGATGGGGTCCGGATTAGCTAGGAAATGGGCCCCTGGCCTCTTGGTGGAGACCCCGAAGCGGCGCCCTCCCCGCTCACTTACACACGCAGCCTGGCTTCTTAGCCGACCACTGGTTATTCTTTTGGCATGTGATTGCCTTCTGCCCCACCAGCTCAAAGGCCGGCTGGCACTCAAACTGGAGTGTATCACCGTGGCGAAACCAGGAGCCTTCCCTCCAGCCGTAGGCAGGTACGCCAGGATCTCCGCAACTGCCCTGCTCGATCTCTGCAAGACAGGAAAAGAGAAAACAGAGACACGTGGTGACTCCATGCCTCTCAGAGCTGGAAGGCCATGCTGCACCTCCGCCACGAGGCTGGGCTCGGAGGGACCCAGGTGGGTTTTTGATGAGAAACCCTGCAAGGTCGTGTTTAAAACAGCATCTTGGGAGGATGAGGCCCTCCTGGTCTCAAATGCCTGGACTCTATGTCCACACAGAGTGTTCCAGGTGCTTGGATGTTTTCATTCAGGGAAGGTGGGTCTACATGCTTTGTGAGGTGCCTGTCCTAGGAATTCACAAGCTCACGGGTCGGAGCGATCTTTACTGACTTGACTCGCATTCAGATTGCTCACGTCACTTGATAGATTTTCAGCTCAGTCCCTTCCTGAGCCGTCCAGGCAAGCGCAAGATGAGAAGGTGGCTGACGGTTTGCTGCTTGCCTTTCCCCCAACCAGAGACTAAGTGAGAGTCAATATTCACTGGCTTCTGATATGGAAGCACTTTCACGAAGATACATTTTTAATTCAATTTAAGATGGGAGCAGGTAAAATGAAACACATGACTCATTAAGTATGCCTTTAAATTTTCATTTGATTCAACAGTGGTGAATCAGACAGGGAGTGGGTTCCCTGAGACGGCTCTGAGGGTCTGGGCTCTGGGGACATGATGGGCTGGCTGCCTCGTGGCAGAGTCAATCAGGACCCCGACGTTCCAGGAAAGGAGTCTGTCCTGGCCAAGTCCCTGGAGTTTCCCCCAGAGCTGCCCCCGCCTCCACCAGCCCCGTGCTTGGTGCTGTGAGAGATGAAGGGCAGGGAGGCGGGGAGGAAGAATCAGGAGAGAGGGCGGGGGAGGAGCTCTGCTCCCAGAGAGGAAGGCACCCTGCAGGAAGGACGCGAGGCATGGCTGATGTGACAGATGGTGAGGTGAGGACGGCAGGAGTCCTATGATTCGGGAGAGAGGCGGCTGGAGTAAGGGGAAGTTTTTGGACACCTTCCCAGGACTGTCAGGCCAAAGGGACCCTACGCTTTCCATAGGCACCATTATGGGCTGCCAGGAGCCATAGTCCCCGAAGTTGCTGTGCATGGCCCCGACACGGGTGATTCTGCAAAAGCTTTCTTACCACAGCTGTTGGGCCCTGTGGGCTGGTCAGGTGAGCCCCGAGTACTGCCACCTTATATGGATGGGCTGTTGACTGTCACACTCATGGTTCCCTACTACTGGCAGAACAAGGCATTCTTTGGCTGGGATTGTGTGTGTGTGTGTGAAAGAGAGAGAGAGATCTAAGTCAAACAGCAAGAGTCCTTGTGTTCGGGGGAGAAGAGGGGTCCGTGTGAGCAGACACCAGGGCTGAGAACTCAAGGGCGGGTCAGCTCACCTGCCTCTCATCTCACACGTGCCCCTGGCCTGTCCCTCTACACACAACCTGAAAGCACACCTCAACCCTCCTCTGAGGCTGGCTCTTCTCCTGCCAGGGCTGGGGGAGGGCAGCCACTGAGGCATTCCCAGGAAGGTGGCCCCTTGGCTCCAGATCCCAGAGCCCCAGGGGATCGGAGGAACAGAAGACGGGCCCCGGGACAAGTCAGCCTGCAGGAATGAGCAGCGAGGCCCTCTTTCTTCTGGTGTCCCCAAACACGCTCTCTCTGGGGCGTGAGGCCTGTCACTGCGGACATCCTGAGACCTGGAGGAAGGTACCCAGTGTTTGAAGACAGAGCTGGGGCTCCCTGCCTGGGACAGGACCCATGTTTAAGGTGTCCTGGTGAGGCCCCAGCATGCTGTAGAAGATGTAAATGCGGGGTCCACCTGCCTGCATCTTAGACCACAGCAGGTGCCCTGAAGGTGTGACCAGCTCCAGAGGACAAGCGTCCTAAGCGGGAGGAAGAAGCTGCCCAGGCCTCTCCACTGTGCAGGCCGGGCTGTTTCCACACCCATCCGGTTTCTCCTGCCGTCAGTGCGAGCGGAAGCATATAACGAGCACCTACTGTGTGCCAGTCCCTGTGCCAGACACTTGAGACCTGGACGTGGGCTCTGGTCTCAAGGACTGAACAGTCCTGACAAGGAAGCGAGTATTTACGACACAGGGTCGTTTGTGCCATGGATGCGCCCAGGAGGAGCAACACAACTCAAACTTGGAGGGTGGGGCTGGAAACAGGGTGCGGGGAGTGATGCACTAACCTTGCACACAAAACTGTAGGGAGCACAGAAACTCAGCCATCTAGACAAATACGATCTTAGTGCAATATTATGTTTCCAGAAAATCAAAATTGATGCCTATAAATCAAATCCGACATGAAGAAAAACACCAGAACTTAATAAAAAGACCAGATCCGACCCAGCACTTGCACAGCTCACCTCACTTGTCCCACCCTAGTCCTGGCCATCAGAGCCTGTCATTATTGAAATGCTATTTTTTTATCATGGATATTTTGCATTAATCTTGGTTTTTAAAAAATACTACATTAAAATATTATTTAATTACTGAGTTCTTTGGTGCCTCCCTTAAAATTATGCCCAAGGTGAATGTCTTTCTCATCTCAGCCCAATCCCAACCCTGGCATCAGGGAAGGCTTCCTGGAGGAGGCCTTCTTGGAGGATGTTTAAGCTGAGGCCTGAAGCCTGTGTAGGAGCCAACAGGTGAAAGGAGTATGTGGGATTCATTGCAGCATTATTTACTAACAGCCAAGCCATGGAAACAACTTACGTGTCCACTGATGGATGGACAGGTAAAGAAAACGTGGCACACACATACAATGGAATATTTCTCAGCCACAAACAAGAAGGAAATCCTGCCATTTGTGACATGGGTGAAACTTGAGGGCATTATGCTAAGTGGAATAAGTTGTACAGAGAAAGACAAAGACCGTATGATCTCACTTACATGTGGAATCTAAAAAAAATGAACTCATAGAAACAGAGAGTAGAACGGTGGTTGACAAGAGTGCGGTGGGGGAAATAGATGCAGGTGGTAAAAGGATACAAAGTTCCAGTTATAAGATGAATAAGTCAGGGGGATATGATGTACAGCATGGTGACTCCGGTTAACGACAGTGTATTGTATATTTGGAAGTTGCTAAGAGGGTAGGTCTTAAAAGTTCTCAACACATACACACACACAAACTGTAAGGTGAGGTGATGGGTGTGTTAACTAACCTTACTGTGGTAATCATTTCACAATATATACATATATCAAATCAACACGTTGTACACCTTAAATTTACACAATGTTATACGTTAATTACATCTCAGTAAAGCTGGGAAGAAGAGAAAGGCATTAGTGGGAGGGAGAGGAGAGGAAGGACCCTTCAGGTGGGGGAGGAGCCCATGCAGAGCCTCAGAGGCTGTTTGCAGGACTGCAGTGACAGCAGTGATGATAACTAACTAATCGTTACGATCATAACGAACTTTTAGTTACAGAACTAATCACTCTAGCGCTGACTGTGCGCTGGCAGCCGCTCTGAGAACTTTACATAGTGCATCATTTCATCCTTACAGTACACTGTGACCCAGGTACTACTGTCTCCATTTTAAAGGTGAGGAGACTGAGGCACAGGGAGGTGATGTAATTATCCAAGGTCACAGAGCCAGGAAATGGTGAATCTGAGGTCCAAACCCAGGTTGTATGGTTCCAGGGCTCTTCACCACCATGCCACATTGCCTTTCCACAAGCATGAGTACTTTCCACCAGGTGATGAGAGATGAGGCTGGAAGAGGCAGGCAGGGCCAACCCACAAAAGGGCCTGTTCGACCTGCTAACGAGACTGGACTTCAGAGTGTAGGCAACGCGGGCTCAGGAAAGGGTTTCATTCCACTTGGCATTTCATAGTGTGGATTTTAAAAGGTCACCCTGACTGCTGCCTGGAGAACCGTCTGGGGGCAGCAATTCTGGAGGCAGGGAGATCGTTCATTCATTCAACAAACATTTGAGTGTCTCCTTAGCATGAGCCACTGTGCTGGGTACTGTGGGTGAGACAGAGAACAAGGCAGACACAGGCCCTGCCGCCATGGAGGTTCCGTTCTAGAGGGAGGCTTCCAATGATCTGGGAGCTGTTTTTTTTTGTTTTGTTTTGTTTTTTGCGGTACGCGGGCCTCTCACTGTTGTGGCCTTTCCCGTTGCGGAGCACAGGCTCTGGACGCGCAGGCTCAGCGGCCATGGCTCACGAGCCCAGCCGTTCCGCGGCATGTGGGATCTTCCTGGACTGGGGCATGAACCTGTGTCCCCTGCATTGGCAGGCGGACTCTCAACCACTGCTCCACCAGGGAAGCCCATGGGAGCTGTTTTGACAGCATCCTGGACTGGGCACAGGCAGAGGGGATGGGGAGAGGCAGAAAGACTTGGGAGGTCTAAAGCAGGAAGAAGCCACAGGCCACACTGCGATTGAGCAGACAGGGGATAACGGGGAGGCAGGGGCTACGATGACTGCAGGGCTTGGCCTGGGTACTGGGTTGCTTTCATCTTCACCAGATGTGGAGGGAGCAGGGCTGGAGGGTCACTTGGCACCTCCACGGGGACAAACCTAGTAGAAAGGGGCTACGTGGGTCTTATGCCCAAGAGGAAAATCTGGTCTAGAAATACAGAATTTGGATTCAGCTCATAGAGGGTCATGAGAAGAATGAGACCACCCAAGGGGAGACATCAGTCCGGACAGAACAGCTAGGGACACCGCAGGGACCAGCAGAAGGCTAGTCTGAGATCCTGCAGGGAGCGGAGCCCCGGAAGCTTAGAGGAGAATGAGTTTCAGGAAGGAGACCAACAGCATCGAACGTGGCAGGGAAGTGTAGAAAGGACTGGAAAGCAGGTCAGTGAAAGGAGCTCACTGGATACTGGCAGGAGACTGAGTGTGATGACGGGGCCGGCCGGGCACCGACGGGAGAAGAGGAAGACGATCCGGGAAGAGTAGATGACTCATAAAGAAGGCATTTCTTGGAGGTGAAGCAATAGGGAGAATTCAGGCGGCAACTAATGAGGAATATGGCCTTGAGGGGGCAGCTGAAAAGGCTTTTTAAGGTCGAAGAAACTTGACCATAATTAAATGCTAGGGGAGGGCACAGAGAGAGAGAGAGAGAGAGAGAATATGAATGGATATAACTGAATGAGAGACACTGGTTAGCTGAAATGGGCAGTGACAGCACGAGGCTATGGAGAAGCAGGAGCCCGGGGCCCAGCGCACGCTGGGGGGCTCACCTTAGGGACCAGGAAGCTCCCCTTCCCTCGTGATGCGGGGCAGAGGGAAGAGGTGATCACAGCGAGCTTTCAGGTAGGAGAGCGGGAGGTTGAAGCAGATCTTGTGATGACACAGGCTCTACTTTCCTAGTGGAGCAGGACGAAGTGTCATGATGTTTGCTGAAGGTGAGGGACGGGTTGTGGGGAGAAGGATGTGACGTTGACAAGAACGTCTGCAACAGTCACCTGGAGAAGAGGAATCATGGCTGGAAGGACTGCCATGCACCCTGGGTTCCACGGAGGGTGGAGACAGCTCATTCACAGGGGTGCTGCCACCGAGCAGGGCTGTGTGGCTTGTCCCAGATCCCTCAGAACCTGGTTCACGTGCATGTGGAAAAACGGCAGGGCGGTGGGCAGGGAGTCAAGGATACTGTTCAAGGAATGGCTGATGTGTGATGCAAGGGTCTCAGGCTGAAGGAGGAAGGAAGTGAACAGAGGAGGAGCGGGGGAGGGGATGGGGATGTAGAGGCCAAGAGAAGGATGGTGAATGGAGTAGAGGGAGGAACCGGTGGGGGAGCGGAAGGGACAAGGGGCCCCAGAGCAGGTGGGTGGAGTGAAGGCTTCAGAGGTGCCAGAGAGCAAGGTCCGCACTGACAGGATGGGAGAAGGCTGAGAAACGAGAGGCAAGGTGATGGTGAGACCCAGAGTGGAGAGGAAGAGGCTGGTGACATCCATGAGGAGGGTAGCGAGTGGCAGAGGTGGAGACAGTCTAGGTCAAAGGGAAGGTTTTGCACATAGGTGGAACAGCAATGGAGAGCGAGCGCACGAGTCCACGGCTCAAATGTGAAGCTCACGGGGCCTGTGGACAGGAGCTGCTAGTGCTGGAGAGGGCTCCTGGGTAGGGGTGACCTCGGGGAAGTCAGGTTTAAGGGTGCACTTGGCAAAGAGGGCCAAGGCGTTGGAGAGCGGCATGTGCAGACCATGGAATCAGGACCAGGTCGGGGGAGAGGAAGAACAGAGCAGGATTGGGCTTCCCTGGTGGCGCGGTGGTTGAGAGTCCGCCTGCCAATGCAGGGGACACGGGTTCGTGCCCCGGTCTGGGAAGATCCCACATGCCGCGGAGCGGCTGGGCCCGTGAGCCATGGCCGCTGAGCCTGCGCGTCCGGAGCCTATGCTCCGCAACGGGAGAGGCCACAACAGTGAGAGGCCTGTGTACCACACACAAAAAAAGAACAGAGCAGGATGGTTCGAGAGTTTGAGAGCGCCTTTCAGGAAGCCAGCAGGGCTGGGGGCTGGCCCTCAGACACCCTTGTCCTGGTCTGGATCTTCCCTCCAAGCTCAGCACCAACCCCTGCTGGGGACACACGGGAACCAAGTCCCCTTGCCCTCCTGCAAGGGGACTCCCTGGGCTCCACAGCCCTGCCTGAAAAGGCATGTGACCTTGACCCTCCTGGCCACCCAGAACTGCAAATCCATAAGCCAAATTCTGACTTGGAGGAAATCACGCGTGCAGCTTCCTGTTATCTGGCCTAACAGAATTCCCCTCTATAAGTGTTCATCTTTCCCTCTCCCTCCTTCTGCTGACCAGGAAGCAAGGCGAACACAAGATGCGTGCTTCAAAGACCCTCAGAATTCCATCGCGACTGGGCTCTGCATATTCGCTTTCCCCTTTCTCCGCTGCTTTATTCCTATCGTCTGTGATCAACCTTGCTGTCTTCTCCCCAGGTTCTTCAATTTGTGATACCAAATTGGAATCCTCTTTTATGACAATGTCTGTAGAGAAGGAACTGCTTCTCGTGTCTGTATAAACTCACCACTGGATGTGCTCCAAGAAGAGCAGCGCCGTGTAGAGGGAGAGGAGGGTCTGACCATGGGCTATGATTTGCTGCCTTTCCAACCGGGTGGGACTTCATTTGTTCCTTCACTGATTCACTGCTCCCTCAGCCCGGGCTGCAGCTTCCTCTCCTCCCCAATGTCACATGGCCGACTGCTCACGCCCCAGACTTTAGCTTAAGACGTCACCTCCTCAAGGTGCTTTCCCTGACCTCTCTTCTTAGATGTTTCCCTTTTCCTTTGCTCTCTTGGCACCCTGATCTTTTTCTTTGTAGCACCGATTGTAAGTATTCCTCTATTCATTTCATTAGCTCCTGTTCTAGACATTGCACGTATAGCGGTGGAAAAAAGGGCAAAAATCTCCACTCTCCTGGAGCCTACTGTCTGTTGGGGCATCAGGGACAACTTGGTTCACCATCTCAGCCCCCACTGGCGCCCCGCTGGCTGCCAGGTGGCTTCCTCGTTTCTCATCTCCCCACGCACTGGAAGGGAAGCCCTATGGAGGCAGGCGTCAGTTATGTGTTGTTGATCACTGAGCACAGCGTCTGGAGCACAGGCAGCACACTGCTCAGTGTGTGAGCACAGCTGATATGTGTTGCACGGGGAGTGTGTCAAATGCCACGCTCAGTGCTAATGATACAGAGCTGCCTGACACAGGGCCCCTGCCCTTGGACAACTCACAGTCAGGTGGCTCTAGAGATAGTTACAGAGTAAATGATGCGGGCCGGGACTGGGTGTGTACCTGACCACACAACCTCTGGGGGCGAAGGGGAGGCAGCTCCGGTCTCGGGCTGGGGCTGGGGGAGGCAAGAGGCTTCATGGAGGCTGTCCAGGCAGACACAGGAATCAGCCTGGGTTCTGCCCTCCCCTCCCCGTCACGGCCCTCGCTAACCACCTCCTGGCGGTTCCTCCTCCGGGACATCCCTGCACCCTCTGCTCTCCATTCTTCCCCTCACCGCCCAAGTCCACCCGTCTCAATTCCTCACCTGGGCATGGCGTTAGGCAAGAGCCGTTCCCCTGCCCCTTCCCTCTACTCTGTCATATTCTGCAAAGCAGCACGAGATCACTCGGGAACAAACATCTGATCATTAGTGTGCCCTGCTCGTTGATTCTTCCATGGCTTCCCTAAAATCCACAGATGAAAACCCCAACTCCTTGGCGTGGCAGGACCTTTGCCTGCCCCCTCCCGCCCCAGCCTCCTATTTGTCCATGTCCGACCTTGAGGTTCACCACAAAACAGAGCCACGGGCAGGGGGCAAAATAGCGCGAAGGTGAGGACTCTGAGCAAGTCCCAGATCTGTATCCTGGCTCTGACACTAAGTAGTAGACCTTGGGTACCTTTCATATCCTCTCTGAGTCTTAGTTTTGTCACTTGTAATACAGAAATGGTAACAAGAACAGCAACCTTGCAGGGTTGTTTTCAGGATTAAATGAGTTTATGTATATAAGACAACTGTCGAAATGTCCAGCACGTGGCACGTAACCAGGAACCAGGAGGTGTTTCCTCAAGGTCATTATTGGCCCATTGTTGGCAGAGCCCAGCCAGCTCTCACGTGGCTCTAACTTGGTACCTGCTGTCCTTTCTTCCTAATAAACACCCTCCTCCACTTGTCAACTAGACAAAGAATCATCTCTCAGTGTCAGCTCAAGTGCTTCCTTGGGGCTGTACCCTTGAGTCGCCCAGGCAGCCTTAGGAGCTCTCTCTCTCTCTCTTTCACTCCCAGCCCCTTTGGACAATTATTTATTTATTTCTTTTAATTCTGGAGAACAGTTAGAAGTTCAATGTGGCAGGATGTGATGATGAAAGGAGATGAGGCTGGAGAGATGGTCTGGGAGACCGTGAAGAGCCGGGATCAGCTCCTTACAGACGGGGGTCCCACCCCTACTGCTCTTTGTACCTCCAGAACCAAGCGCAGTGCCTTATGGGCATTCTGAGCCCTCCAGACCAATTGTTCAACCAGCACAGACTCCTAATGAGTGACCAGGACATCTTCGGTGCGTTAAGACGACCTCTGGGCATGCCCAGATCTCATGGATTTCCTGGGAACCACATCCCACTGTACGTTTCTACTGATGATGGGAAGGGCACAAGCAGGCAGGAGACAGAGGGCAGCTGTACGTGTATCTCTGGGAACCTGTCCATCGTTCTCTGCACACAATTTTCATGAATGGGATGGAGATGTGGGTGGAGGAAGTGGGTGACATTCGTCCCTCCCATCTCTTTCCTCCCTCCCGTCCCTTTCCTCCACCACACTGTCATGGGTGTGTCACAGAGTGAAGGAGGTTGGGAAACAGGGGTGAATATGGTGAATATGGGGTGAAGACAGACATGTAGAACATCCAGGTTTCCCCCAGGCTGTCTGTATCAGCTCCAAACTGGAGCTTGCCGTTTGCAAAAGCCCATGTATTTAAAGAGTATATGTCATTGACAGATGACTTCCTGCCAAATTTTAAAGGTGCAGCATCCTTCACTGCTTAGCACCCCTGGCCTTCCGGGGGGCCAAGAAAGACTCGTGTGTAGCGTGGGTCCAGCTGCTGCCTGTATCTAGCAAACCTCTAGGTCTCAGTGCCTGAGGAAGCTTTAAGGGTATCATGGAGACTCAGTGAACATCTTAGGAATATGCCTGGTGTCATTCCTGGTTGAAGTTGGAAAGTTTGGGCCTCTGAGCTTATGGGGATAAAGTAAGAAGAGACAGAGGTCCTGAAAATTTCAGACTGGAGGCTGCAAATGGCCATGTGCTTAACGCTCTGATTGGAGGAAAGGCAGGGTCCAAAAAGGAGCAGAGTCAGGATGCTGGGCTGCTGCCCTTGGTCTCCTTTCAAGCTCAGCTCTAACACCATCTGTTTCAGGAGGCCTCCTGGTGCCACCACCAGAGTTCAGCTCTGGAGAAGGGGATGCAGGCACCGCCTGCAGAAGGCTAGACTTGGTCATCTTCCCCCTACTTGCTCTCAAACTTTATTCTGTGGAAGTTTTAGCTTCAACCCTAGGCAACCCTAGGGGATCAGGCTTTCTAAGTCAACCTGTTCTCTCTGGGATGTTGGCCAACTCCTTTCCATCTTATAAACGAGTCTTAGCTTCAGACACCAGCTCCTCCAGGGAGCCTTCCCTGATGCCCTCAAGTAAGGTTAACTGCCCCTCCTTGATATTTCCCCATTTTCTCATACTTCCTGGACTCTAATGAAGACAGACTAAGACCTGGGTGAAGGCACAGATTGTCTTGTTATCCTTGTATCCCCTTGTGGTCTAAGCAGTGTCTGTAACACATAATAGGGGCCTAGATGATGTTGAATACACAGGTGACCTCATTTCCAACACGAGTCCCCTGGACTACTGGGCATCCTTTCTGCATGATCTCTACTGCCTTGCTTCTCCATATCTCCAGGGTGAGGGTCCCAGCTCCTTCCTCCCTTAGGCCGGCCTCCGAGATTTAGCATTAGGCTGCCAGATTCCAGGCTCCAAGTCAGGAAGTGGAGAGACTCCGAGATTGATGCTAAAACTTGTTAGCAAGTTGTATGTAATTTTATAATGTTTCTGGTAAGTGCTAATTGCCTGTTCCTTAAATATTTCTTATTCTGCTGGGAAGCAGAGCAATTGCAAATATGAATGCTTTCCTACAGCTGGCTGCCCTCATGGAGGGGGCCTGAGTTTCTAGGTGCCAAAGACTCAGATATTGACAGAGTTGGAGGCCCCTCCCCCACCCTGACCTGGGATTGTGACAAGCATAATGAGAAGTATTTCTGGGAAATAAATCCCTCAACTTTTCCCACCCAGGACCTCAAACTTTTAATGGGCAGGGGGTGGGGGGCAGGGGGTCGGTGATGATACTGCAGTGTCACCTGCCTGCCCTAAGGAAGGTTTTCTCTACCTGAACAGGGGCAGATGGGGTATTGATGCTGATGGGGTCAGGTATGCCTGGGGGTTTCTGCCTTCAAATGCCTCATGCCACCTGTGGAACACATGCATCCCGGCCACCCTCCCATCCCTGAGCCAAGATGTCTGTCCTGCATGGAATTCCCCAGGAGCTGGGCTAAAAGAAGGGCTAAGATGGGGGTGGAGATAATTCTGAAGCTTTGGGTTAGAAGAGCTGCAGGACTAGGGAAGCAGGGGAGGGGATCAGGCTTTTAAACTGAGTGTGCCATGCCCCACGCTGGAGGCTTCACTGCACGGAATCCTCGCAAGACTCCTGTGAGATGAATGTTTATCAGTCCTTCTTCACAGATGAGAAAACTCAGGCTCAGGGATGTGGAGGGATTGGCTGAAGATCACACACAGAGCCAATGGCAGAACTCGATTATAAAGTGGGTTTGTCTGACCCCAGAGTCTATGGTGACAGTGAAGAATGTGGGCTCTTGGCACCTGAGTGCCGGGAGGTGGTAAAGTGGGACAAAAGGGGATTAAGAGGATGTAGAGGAAGGGTGCCCGATTGTGCCAGGCACTGGGCTACACCCTGTAGGACCAGATAGATCAATAAACTGTAATCTGCCTAGAATGGGTTCATAGGAGCCAGAATTTGGCTTGGAATTATCATCATTGGGGGCCTTGGATGCCACACGAATGACTGTGCTTTATCCTGAAAGCAGTGAGAAGCTGTCATTAAAGTTTTGTGTTTTTTTTTAAGTAGCAGGGAACTGTGCCAGATTTGGATTCTAGGAAGATCACTGAGCGGCAAGAGGCAGATGGGTGGGGCTGGGGGAGGGGCCTGGAGTCAGGGATGCTGGGTAGGAGGACTGTGTCGTAATCAGGTGAGAGGTGACGAGGGCCTAGCCACGTCAATGACAGAGGAGCTGGGGCGCCGCAGAGGGAGAACTGGCAGAATCTGGGGACTGAGTCAGAGGTGGGAGAGGGAGGAGGAAGTGGAGATGAGGCTGAGTGATGGTGGTGCTGTTCACTGGGATGGGGACATGGGAGCAGGGGGTGTGGGGGTGGAGATGGAGAGCTTGGTTTGGGATGGTGTTAATGCACTGAACGTTTGTGTCTCCCCCAGATTCAGATGTTGAAGTCCTAATCCCCAGTGTGGCTATATTTGGAGATGGGGCCTCTAAGGAAGTAATAAAGGTTAAACAAAGTCCTAGGGTGGGGCCCTGATCTGATAGGATTAGTGTCCTTATAAGAACAGACAACGCACTCGCACTCTTCTTCTCCCTCCATGTGCACACACCAAGAAAAGGTCACGTGAGGACACAGTGAGAGGACAGCCATCTGCAAGCCAGAAGGACATCTGGCAGCCATCTGAAGCCAGTCCGGACCAGAAACCAAATCAGCCAGAACCCTCATCTTGAATTTCTAACCTTCAGAATCGTGAGAAAATAAATTCCTGTTATTCAGGCATCCCAGTCTACGGTATTTTGTTATGGCAGCCAGAATAGGCCTAAGACAGACGGGGTGGGCTTGAGATGTCTGAGGGGGAAGCTATGTAAGATGTGTCACAGCTAGACATGCAAGTGGGGAGTAGATCTGAAAGTCACCAGGGTTCAGGCTGAGGTTGAAGTCATGGGAGTAGATGTGATCAACGGTGGAAGGTTCTAGAAAAAGAGGATGAAAGCTGAGAGCCTGAGAAGTGCGTGAGCTGAGGGGGCAGTGGGGAGCCATGCAAGAGCTTAGGGGGAGTAGCTAGGAGGGTGGATGGGACCTAGAAGGCTGCAGGAAGAGAAGCCCAGAGCAGATGGGAAAGGGCACAGTCATATCGGGGCCTCAGGGAACTCGACCACCCACTTCTTCCACAGAAGAGGGTATCTCGCAATGAAGGTGTGAGACCCATGGGTGTCACCCTCAAACATAGGTCAAAGGTGGAAGGACAAGAAGGGAAAGGCAGGCCCGTCCTGACATTTAACCCTTCCCAGGCTCTTCTTCCTGCTGAACAAAGTGCTAACTCCTTACAAGGCCTTGAGGCCCTTGGTGATCAGGGTCTGTCTTCTGCCACGTCTGCCTTCACACTTTACACAGTGGCCACCATGAAACACCTCCTTTCCCAGCCAGTCTGGGGAGTGAGGGTGAGGCAGGGGCCCAGGACTGGGGCTATCAGAGCAACCACGGGCCACCTGGGGGACAGGCACGGAGCCACGTGGCCCGCAGAGGAGGGCACAGCCCAGAGTGGAGGGCAGTGGTCATCACGGAACTTTCTCAGCTCCCAGGGGACAGCACCTCTGTGCCAGGCACGGTGCCAAGAGCCTTCGTGATCTCATTTCATAACACTGCACAGCGATGCCATATAGTCGGCATTATTACCTCCATTTTATGAGTGGGGAAGCTGAAGTTCAGAGAGACCGTATAACTTGCCTAAGGTCACACAGCTGGGGCCAAGCTGGGATTCACCAGCTCTGGTCCAATTCCAGAGTCTGTTCTATCTTCACAGAAGCTGCTGCCTCTATGCACAGAACCCGTGTAGCCCCTGTGGGTTAGTGAGGGGTCTAAACGTCCAGACTCTCTTCTCTCTTCCTATTTTGTCACGGTTCCGAGGAGAAGTCCGGCCCACACCTAGTCTGTGACCAGCAGTCACACAGCGTACGTTTTTAGGCCAAGTCTATGTTGTCTTCTATTGTCGCCACAGTACCTAGCCTCGTTCTGGTCACATAACGGGAGCTTAATCAATACTGGCTGAGTGAAATGGCCAACCTAATCCCAATCTCTAGTAACAAGGAACCCAGGCTCATGACTTATTTGACTGGGCTCATGGCCCACTTGACTGGGGCAAAGCTTCGGCTTCTATAAAGATTTGATAAGGAATTGAAATTCTGTAACTTTGGGAGGCTCCCAGTATAAGAGAAAATCATGGGCCTTCAAGCTACAGAGACCCAGCGTCGAATCTTGACTCTGCCAGGTCCCACATTTCTGTGTGGCCCTGGGCAGGTCACTTACCCTCTGAGGCTCTGATTCCTCTTCTACAGAAGAGCAGCCATCATCACATAGCTGTGAGCACTGCATGAGATGAAGCGGTACTATTCAAACTCGTGCTTAGCTACAAATCCCCTCTTAGAAGAAGGTTTACAGGAGGAGATGGAGGCAGGGTCAGAGGGCTCCCTGCTGGGCATCCCCTATCCCACCACCTTGGTGGTCACCGAGGGTAGCCCAGGTCTTTGTGTGACAGTTTGAAAACCCTGAGACAATGAGCACACAGCTTCTGGCACATAATAGGCTCTCAACAAACGATATGTCCCTTTCTTTTCCAATGAAATCACACCAAACAAGCCTAATTCCTCTTTCCCACAGAACAGCCCTTCAAATATTTGGACACAGCTCTCAAGTCTCCCCTGAGTCCACTTTCCCCCGAATAAACATTCAGGGGGCTGTTAACCTTGCTCATTGGGCTTGACTTTAAGTCCTCTCCTTATCCATCTCAAGCTGAGGTCCCCACGTCTATGCCCAGCTCTCTGATGTCTGATCGGAATAGAATAGAGCAACACTCACTCCCTGGGATAAATTCTAGTAGCTAATATTTTTGAAACTTCACACAGGACTTGATATTTATTCCCACTTCATCTTCTCCTGGTAACCGAGCCACTTACTCCACTCCATCCAGATCTTTCTTTCTGCACGCTGTTTGCTGACTGCTGTACCATCATCCCTCTCAAGCTCATGTGACTTTTGTCTTATCCAGGCCATGAATAAGATATGGAAAGATTAGGGAATGTGGATGGCACAGAATCATTCCTCCCCACTTCTGGAAACATTCACTGCTGAACATCCGTAGAAGTTCTGAAATGGGGAAACCTTAGAAACCTTTTGAGTCTAAACCCATTCCCATTTCCAGAGTAGTGAGAGCCAGGGCTTGGGCCTGAATCAAGGTCTCCTGATTTCTCGTCTGGGGCTCTTTCCATTGCCTCCCAGCTGCGTATATATAAGGATGTGCCAGAAGAGCCCATTCATTTAACTACCTGTGTACTCACTCACTACTCACTAATCACCTTGTAATTTGCAACATTTTAATTTTCACTTTCTTTATCTAAACTTAATCTTCACAGAAGCCCTGTGCCCGGTGTATTGTTATGTCCATTTCACAGATGAAGAAACAGAGCCCCAGACAGGCTCCCTGACTCACCATGGAGCTGGAAAGTGACAGAACCAGGATTTGAACTCAGCACGTTGTCACCCAATAGGTGTTCTCTGTCTGCTGTCCTGTCTCACTTAGATGCATGTTTCCTACTCTTCGAACAGTACATCCATCATCCTTACCCCAGTGGGCATATCATGGTTGGACAGTGTTCCTGCAGGAAATAAGGGCTAGCCTCCCGTTATGAGTTGAATCGTATTCTCCAAAAAGATGTGCTGAATCCTCACCCCTGGTCCCTGTGCATGTGACCTTATTTGGAAATAGGATCCTTGCAGACGAACTCAAGTTAAGATGGTGAGCCCTTAATCCAACATGACTGGTGTCCTATGAGAAGAGGAGAGAGACACACGGGGACGTGTGACCACAGAGGCAGAGATGAGAATGAAGCAGCTATAAGCTAAGGATTGCTGGCCACCAGCAGGAGCTAGAAAGAAGCAAGGAAGGAGTCTATCCAGAGTCTCAGAGGGAGCGTGGCCCTCCTGACACCTTGAGTTCAGACTTCTAGCCTCCAAAACTGTGAGAGAATAAACTTCTGTTGTTGAAGCCATCCAGTTTGTGGTGCTTTGTTAGGGCAGCCCTAGGACACTAATACATGTCCTGTGTACCCAGTTTGGTGACAGAATCCAGGTCCTGGTACAGGAAGAGCCTTTGGTCCACTGGGGGTGTGAGTCACACTGAGCAGAGTGAGAGTCCTTTGGACCCTAAATAGTCCCGTGTAGAATGATCACATCTCCGAATGGGGTGGAGAAGGATGCTTTCCCTCCCCCTCCACTGCCTCCTGTCTCTCCAGTCATTTTAAAGACTTAAAGCTCCCTTTCTCGATAAAGCTTTTCCCGACGCCCCAGAAAGGACGGCTGCCCCTTCTCTGTGCTCCCATTGGTTCTGTTTGCTGCAATTATCTTGCTTTAATAAGAGCTCGTTTGTTTTCTCCTCTGTCTTACCATGATAGCGCAGGCCCCTTGCAGCAAGGGCCTAGATCTGATGCATCTGTTCCCGCAGTGCTGGTCTAGGGGCGGATACCTAACACGGCCTTCACAAATGCTCGGGGGATGGTCTCTGCTCCACCTTCTGTGGGGATCTGCCCTAGCCGTCATCAGGAGGCTTGGCAGTGCATGGAGGGGTGATGGTAAAGGTATCTCTTGGACCCCAGACTTTGCCGTTCCCTTAATGCCTGTTCCCACCAAGAGATGCAGGTCACCCGCGTCTGTACCCTCCTCAGGTCACCAACGGTGTGTGTCTGTCCCTAGCCCTGTGCACATAGTCACTCATCACTATGACACCCAAAGAGGGTAGCTTGGGAAGCTACTGTCTCCAGTCTAAAGATTTTATAAAATAAGCAAGGCTCAGAAAGTTTATGGGGCTTTTCAAAGGTCTACATAAGCCAGGTATGAACCCAGGATGGAACTGATGTGTGTGACTGATCCCAGGTAATCCTCAAAACAGCCCAGGAGACCCACTGGACAAAGAAGGAGGCTGGGACTCAGAGAAGTTGAATAACATGCCTAAGGAGAGGAAGCTAGTGCAGGGCGGAGCCGGGATTCGAACCCAGGGCTTGTTGACTCCAAACCACACCCCAAGCATCTGACTCATTGGCTCCCCAACAGCAGTTACCTTCGTAAGAAGCCTTGAAGCCCAGGGAGCTGCCACTGCTGTCGGTCTGGAAGAGGAGCCACATTTGATGGTTGGTGCTGACAATGAGATCTGGGACCGACGTACCTGTCAGGCTGTCAGGAGAGAGAGATTCAGAGGCGTGCACCCCACTGTGGCACCCCAAGAGGATGACGGTGTGACTGATGACATCTAAAGGAATATCTAGGTGCCAGGCCCACTCGGGCAGGTACTGAGCCCCACAGTGTTTCTGGCACTGAGCCCGGCAGCACGTGCTCACGTGCTGGGAGACTCAGGACCACTTCCCCTCCGGCCACAGGCAGAGCTTGCATCTCAGCCACGACTCCCCTGCCCAGACTCCAGGGCTTGGAAGAGAGGTCTGTGTCCTCACTTGCACAGGGGAGGGATGGCTGGAGCCAGATCTAATCAAGGGGGTGTCTACACCCCTGCAACCTCCTGTCTTTCGTGTGAACTGTATTGCAGAAAAGACACAGACAGAAACCCATTTCCCCAGTCGGAACCCAGCCAGTCCTTTCAATGAGGCACCTCTTTCCACTCCAGCATGAGAAGTGAGGCTTAAAGCGCAGCCCCAACCCTGGGCAACGCTCTTTCTGAAGAAGAGAGTTTAGGCATGGAGAGGATTCTGATTCAACTCACATTTACCAGGCACCTACCCAAGTCAGACCATGTCCCTTTCATGATCTTATTTAATGTCCCCAGTAGCCCAGTGAGGTAGAGGTTGTGTTATCCCCACTGTACAGATGAGAAGACAGAGGTGCAAAATGGGCAGTGGCTTTCCCAAGGTCAGCCTGCTGGAGTGGCAGAGTCAGAGTCCACGGCACAGCCTGGGGCTCCTAGAAGAAACCTGGCTTCCTTTTTCTGCTGGGACCAGACAAACTGTCAGCACAGATGGGGTGTGGGGGGTTATGAGGGGGTGGTGGGATTAACGGACCCTAATCTCTGCTCTACCCTGGGGTCTCAAAGCTTGAGGAGGGCTGTTGAGTTGGCTGCAGAGAGGGGATCGGTACTCTGTGAGCACCGTGCCGGTGGAGTGGGGAGAGACCACCTGGGATACGGCAGCCTGGTGCGTGTGACATCCCTGGGCTGGGGGCTCTGACATTCTGTGATGAGTAAGGATGGATTCCAGGGTGGTGGTGAGCAAGGGTGAAGACCAAGGCCTCTGCTCTTCCTCTGTGTGACCCAATTATGACAACTAAGGAACCCAAGGATTCTGCATGTGTTTCCCTGAAGTTTTGAAATTGATGTCGGCCTAAAGAGATCTGAGGGGGGTGGGAGAGCCCCTGGGCCGCTACAGAACTTGTTGGGATCTCACTCAAACTAGACTGGTCCAGAGACCTGGGTACAAGCCCTGGATCTGCCATTCATTTGCTGTGAGACCTTGAGCAAATGGTCGAGCCTCTCTGAGCTTTTTCACTCCATATAAATGAGGGGTTGAAATGTATGATCCCCCAGAGTCTTTTCAGCTCTGCTGTTCTGCGGTTCTCTCTATGACAGAGCACCATGGGGTCATGGGGGAGACAGAGTGGGATCCTGGCCTCTTGGACACATCGAGCTGATGTACCACACAGGTCAGCATGCCAGGGCAGGTGAGTGATGGGGATGCACAGAGAGGAAGGGAGGGGTTGAGTATGATGGGTAATTCATGTGTCAACCTGATTGGGCCACGAAGTGCCCTGATGTCTGACCGAGCATAATTCTGGGTGTTTCTGTGAGGGTGTTTCTGGATGAGATTAACATTTAAATTGGAAGACTGAGTAAAACAGATTGCCCTCCCCAATGAGGGTGGGTCTCATCCAATCAGTTGAAGGACTGAATAGAACAAAAAGGCTGACTCTCTCCCAAGTAAAAGAGAGTTCTTCCTGCCTGCCTGACTTCCAGCTAGGGCAGTGCTTTTTTCCCACCCTGAACTTGAACTGAACATCAGCTCTTTCTGGGTCTTGAGCCTGCTGGCCTTTGCTCTAGAACTACATCATCAGCTCTCCTGGATCCCCAGCTTGCTGACTCAGCCTGTGGATCTTGGGACTTGTCAGTCCCCATTACCACACAAAATGATTCCTTATCATAAATCCCTTTTTTTATATACACATCCTATTGGTTGTTTCTTTGGAGAACCCTGATTAATACCGTGGAGAGAAGGCAGCAGGGAGGATGCCCTTCAGGCCGACATTCCACTCCTTTCTCTTGAGAGATCCCAAGTCCCAGCCATGTCACCTGACATGGTAGGGAATGTTATTCAACTGCCCTAATAGCATATTCCAGGTAGATGTGAGGAAGGTATGAGAAGCACTCAGAACAGAACAGTTCCTGGACAAGCCAGCTATTACAGAATGGCCATTTTTTTAGCATTAAGACCAGAGGGTGTTAGTGTGGTTGGGAGGGGGTGTGGCATGGGATGCTGTCCTTGATGGAAATCAAAAGACATGAATTCAAGTGCTGGCTCTGCCACCAACCATCTTTGTACCCTTTGGGCCTCAGTTTTCCCACCTGTTAAATGGGTATAATAGCACCTTCCTCACAGGGCTGCTGTGGGAATTAAATGAGATAACTGATGTGAAAGTTCCCATCACAGTGCCTGGGCACACAGTAGGTGCCCCACATATGTGAAATCTCCCCTCCTTCTTGGCAGGGGAGGCGGATGAGGTCAGGACTGTCTACCTCTCTAACGCTGGGCCACACACCCTGAACAGAAGCATTCTTCTGCTTTTGTGTCAGGCTGATCATGGTGGGTGAAGGAGGAGCCAAATGGCCCCCAGGAGCTGAGACCCAGTGTAATGGAGCCCAGGACAGCCCGACAGCATCCTCTCCCGTGACTAGATCATGTCAAACCAGCCCTTCTGGCCTCAGAAAATGTGGTGCCCATTCCCTGAAACCATCCTTTTCCCAGACAGTTATGAGCATGGAGGGAAATGAGCAAAACACTTCCATTGTCTCTGTCTGAAGTTAGACCACCACACATGTACGTGGCCTTGAGGAAAAACTCCTGGGGGCAGAAGCAGGGTCTGCACAGACGCAGGCAGTCCAGTGGAATGCTCCAGGCGCACGCAGCAAACCTCTACTCCCCCTGCTCTCTGAGAGGCTGTTCCTTCTGTACACTTTCCCTGTGACTTCCTAGCGAGCCTCTGGCCCAGTGCTCTGTTTTCCTCGGTAGGAGCAGAGGGAGACGGAAGGATTGTGGCTGCGACAGTGCTGCAGGACACCTTTCCTTGTCACAGCATGGTGGCGGGGGGTAGGGTCAGGGGGACCAAGCAGGACTCGACAAGCCCATCCCCCGCCCCCAGCCAAGGTACCCGAGCTCCTGCCCTGCCCACCACGTGCTTCGATTCACTCACATGTAGAGAACCGTCTTCTGGTCTCCGTCCTGACCGCCGTCCCCGACCGTCAGGGTGTCGTAACCCCTCTCCAGGTCAAACTCCTCGAAGGCCAGCTTGATCACCTAGGGAGGGAGCAGGGGTTAGGGAGAGGGCAGGGGCTGCCGGGAGACACTCCTACGGCCTTGAAGACAGCAAGGATCTTCACGTCGCCATGCCCAGAGCGCCCGCGACACCACCTCACACAGCCCTCAATCCAAACTGAGTGTTTCCATGCCACCTTTTCGAGTGTCAGCTTTTTCTCTCTAGGGCCATACAGTCTCTGGGGTCCCCTGACGTTTTCCAAAGACGATCATGGTACATCTGGCCAATTCTGGAGGCTGTCATGGCAACACCAGGCACATCTGGCCAGCTGTGAGAGGATAAGACTCTTCCTTCATGCTTTAATGCACAGAAATCCTCGCGGAACTGGAGGCAGATTTTCAGGCCACATGTGGACTCTGAGGTATGCGGTCCTCAGGGACCTGCAGACACTTCCCTCAGCCTCTCCTCTGCCTGCTTTTCTCCATCCACTTTGTTTGTTTATTTGTCGAATAAATGAATGTTCCAGGAAAGGGCTTTCGACAAGATTCTTTTATCTTGTTTTTGCCCTGCCTGCTGCAAATATTCACTAAGCATTCACACCACGTGCCAGCCTAGGAGGTAGGGTTTCAATGGTGAGCATGGCACCGGTCCCTGCCCTGGGTGAGCGGGGAGACAGAACAGTAAACTGATAACCAGAACCCCAGGTGACAGACGCTAGCTAGGGGTCTAGTGCACAAGGCCCGAGCTGTGGCAGACATGGAACATTCTGGAGTGGTCAGTGTCTAGCAATGCAGATCCACAAACTGAGCATAGCCGTCAGCTGACTCATTCTGGGGGACAATGTGGTTGGGCCTTCTGTGCAAGGTGGTGGCTCCAGGAGGTCCAGAACTTGAGACATCTGCCTGGAGCGAGGTCCAAAGGGCCTCATAGCCTCCCCTGCCCCGAAGAGCTGGGCTTTATCCTGAGGGAGGAGCAGCAGGAGAGTTTTAAACAGTGGGTGACGGGGACAGTTAGGTGTTGGAGAAGAACATGGGTCTGGCTGCTCGTGTGGAAACTGACAAGGCAGGAGAGAGGCCAGAGCCGGCGGGGCTGATTGGAGACTTCAGTGGCAGTTAGGTGAGCGATGCAAGAGGGCCACACAGTGGAGACGCCAAGAGAGAGACGGTCCTGCAGTCTTTAGGGCTTTGTGACTGGATGGATGTGGGGACTGAGGGAGAGAGGGAGTCTGGGAAGACCTGCAGCTTCCCGGCTTGGGCAATTGGGTGGTGGGTGACAGTGCCGTTCGTGAAGACAGAACACACAGAGTCCCCTCCCCTAACATCTCGTCTGGGCCTCTTTTTGCCTGTTTCAGGCTGGTTTCAATCTGATAGAGATCTTCAGTCTCCCAGTAGGGAGGCTGCAAGTGCTTCTTTGTTTTCTATTCTGCCACTCAGGGAGTAGAGAATTCCCATGGATAGTTTTTCCTAGTGGTGCAGGCTTCCTCTGTCCAAACCAAACAGCCCAGCAGAGCCTCACCCCAGGGTGCCTTCAGGTGCCTCGGAAGGAAACTGCTGCTGCACTTGTGGCTGAGCCCCGTACCGCCTGTGCAGTGCCCTCGGCCTGGGCACGGGCCTCACGGCGAGAAGCCGTGAGCGTGGACAGACAGGACAGGAAGGACGGGTGCCACTGGCTGGAAGGAGGCTGGAAGAGGCTTCCTGGAGGAAATGAAGCCCAGGCTAAGTTTGGGAGATGGACTGGGGTCCGATAAATGGAGAAGGAAAGGAAAGTGACCCAGGCAGAGGGAGAAGCAGGTGCTGGGGCAGAGCGGTGGGGTGAGTCAATCTAGAGTTGTATGGTTGAGAGGGAAGCAGAGGGTGGTGACGCCAGAGAAGTGGGAGGAGCCAGGTTAGGAAGGGCTGTCTGTCATGCTAAGGATTTAGGCTTTGTCCTAAAGACAAGGGGGAATCATGGAAGAGTCGTAAGTGAATGTATGGCATGAGACTTTTGTTTTAGGAGCAATAGCATTGAGGGCTGGTGGAAAACAGACCCATGTCTGGGCTGTGCAACAGTGTGGGTGAGGGAGCTTGTGGGCCCTTAGCAGGCAGCAGTTGGGGCCTATTAGAAAACAGGGGATGGAGGAACTGGGGGTACTGACCTTGGAGAAGAGAGACTCAGGGGCAGAGGCAGGAGCAGCGGTAACCCTGGCTGGCTCCAAGGGCAAACGTGGAGATGACAAGGCAATGAGACCCAACTCTGTGACTGTCAGAACGGTCCCACAATGAAAAGGACTGCATTCAGAGGTAGTGAGCAGCCCATCGCCGGTGGTATGCAAGTAGAGTGAGGAAAGCATTCCTGCTTGGGGCTCTCAGATAGTTTCGACAAAAATACTAGACCCTACTGATAAAAATCCTTGTTGGCTACATAGACACATACTACAGTGAGCAACCTACAGCGAGTGGGGAAGCCTTAGCCCCTCTGGTTTTCCCGCCGCGCAGGCAAGCTCGCCTCCATGTTCCCTGATGACCCATCACCACCATCTGCTCAGGCTGGAATCGCCCTCCCATCTCTTACCCTCCCCAGTCCTGCCCTACAGAACGATGTCGCCTCTCCCAGCCCAGTACGCAAGGAGGGGCCCCCGGCACCTGCTCCCCTCCGCCCTCCCACCACAGGACCTGTGTGGTCTCCCCTCACATTGGCCCATTCACGACCCTGGTTTGCACAGTCCCCTCCCCCGCCCGCAGTTTCCCTAGCAACGTCTCCGCATCCTTGAGCTCTTGTCCAAGTGCTCCCTGATTGCCCTTCCTCGCCTCTCCGTGTCAGGACTTACCTGCTGTACTGCGACTGACCTGTTTACCTGGTCTTCCACTACACCATGAACTTCCTGGAGGGCAGGGGCCAGGTCTCATGGCCTCTGAACCACCAGCACCTGTCGGTGTGCCAGGCACATGCCACGGGCTCAGACAATGCTGAATGGGAGAACGCTTTCCAAACGTTTCCTGACTCCCCAGCATGGACTTATCGCCAGGCTCCTGGACCCCTCACAGGAGCTATCGTCAAGAACAAAGGTCGGCAGACTATTCCTGTAAAGGGCCAGGTGGTAAATATTTGCCCCTGTGCATCCCATATGATGTCTGTTGCAATGACCCGCCTTTGCTGTTGTAGCATGAATGCAGCCACAGCTTCACACACCCATGTAGCCATAATTCATGTACATTGATATGTATACGAATGGCCATGGCTGTGTTCCAATAAAACTTAGTTTACGAAAACAATGAACTGGATTTGGCCCAAAGGTGGTAGTTTGCCGA
This sequence comes from Neophocaena asiaeorientalis asiaeorientalis, assembly GCF_003031525.2. NCBI lineage: Eukaryota > Metazoa > Chordata > Mammalia > Artiodactyla > Phocoenidae > Neophocaena > Neophocaena asiaeorientalis. The sequence continues at coordinate 1,541,392 of NW_020175208.1, read as the reverse complement.
CCTCTGGTCTAGGAGATTCTTTGAGACGCTTAATCCCAGTTTTTGATCTTCCCTTTGATCTTCTCTTGAGAGATTCTGTCACTACAAGAGCTGACACCTATAATGTACTCGACTCTGTTCTGAGCGCTTTACATATATCAACTCATATAAGACTCACAACAGCCACTATGAATACCTCCATTTTACAAATGGGAAAGCCCAGGCACAGAGACATTAGGCGACTCGCCTAAGATCACACAGCTAAGTGGTAGAACTGGGACTCATCAGGCAGCCAGAGGCCAGGCCCTTACCACTGTGCTCGACTGCCTCACAGCATCCCAGGGAGGTCTCCGGTCCACAAGGTAGGGACCACGACTTATGCTCTCAGTCTTCCCTAAGCTCTTTTTCTGTATCCCAGCAGCTCAGCTAACACTTGCTCATAAAATACTCCAAAGCCAGTTGTGCCTTCTGCAGACCGAGGGGCCTGGCCTCTGCAGGGAGTCGGTCCTGCCTGTACATCCTCACCACCGTCACCCCTTCCAGCCAGCCCCCACTCACGAAGCCACCGCCAAAAGACAGAGCACGTGATTACTATGTCTATGATGGGAAAACATTGCTTTGAAGGCCAGAACCAGAGCCATAAAGTGATTCACATCACTGAGTAGAGCACCGTTGACGTGAGCTGCATTTTAGAGTGTCTGACCCTAACATGGGAGCTAATTACACCAGGCATACTTCAACATACAACGTTGAAGCTTTGGGATGGGCCCCCAGTGCACAGTGTACTGGTGCTTTCATTTATTTTTCGCTCTTCTCTTTGGCCTTTCTTTAAAGACAGGATCCTGTAATGGTTCATTAACTAACATGCAGGTGAATCAAGCTGGCAAGGTGTCTTTCTAAGGCAGGAGAGTGGCCGTACATGAAACAGGCATGATTAAGAGGCACGTGTATATACAGCTCAGACCCCCAATTTGCACCCATTAGGTAAATGAATAAACAAACCCTGCACTAGGACATAATTACTGAGCACCTGCCTTGTGCCAAGCACCGAGCTAGCTGCTTCCCACAAGTTATCTCACTCGTCCTACAATCTACAGCAGAACCTAAATGCCAAGTGCACGGTGCAGACAGTGAGTATTGGAGGATGGCAAAGGAGGGAGAGATGAAAGGCGGCCGCATGGAGGAGGTGGTTGTGCAGGGACCTGCAGGATGGAGGAGGGTGTGGGCTCCGTCCCGGAGATGCTCTGAGCAGTGAACAGGGAAACAAGGAGCCAGGAGGGCAGCCGAGGGGTCAGCGGGGAGGGGAAAGCAGCATGGCTGAGTCTGCATTTTGTCTGGCAGGCCAGAGCAAGCAGTCTGGATTTGAGGGTGAAGATGGTGGGGAAGCTATAACTCGGCATGGAGGGAGGGCTGGAGGCAGAGAGACCTGCCAGGAGGCTGGTCCAGGGCCCAGCAGTGGGACGAGGGCTGAGTCTGTGTTCATTGCAGAGAACGGGTGGGGGAGGAAATCCTGGAGGCTGTACCCCTCAGCACACAGCTGCCTTTCCGGAGAATTGTGGGCAACGGGAGTGGGGCCCTGGAGGGTGCCCACCCTGGGCCCAGAGGACATTCCTTGCTTCCTGAGCACCGTCCAGGACCAGCCGAAGGACAGGGATCCCAGTCCTGCCAGCCTGTGCCCAAGGTCTCAGTGAGGCCCAGAGGATCTGACAGCTCTCAGGCATATTTTGGGAAGCTGGAGTCCCAAGAGATCTAGACTGAGATTGTTTTGTCCAGTGACTGCATTTCTATAACTGCCTCCTAGCTGGGCTCTGGCCTCTGCTGCCCATCCTTCACTCTGTACCAAAAACTCTGTGCCCCACGACCCCTTAGAGCTGGGGTTGGATAACTATGGTTCTTGGGCCAAATCAGGCCCGTGGCCTATTTTTGTTTGGCCCCTTGAGTTAAGAAGTGTTCTTACTTTTTTAGAGGGTTAAAAAATACACAAACCACTACAAAGAAGAATGTGCAACAAAACCCTCACATGGTCCTCAAAGCTTAAAATATTTATGGTCTGGCTCTTTACACAAAGTTTGCTGACCTCTGGCCTAGAGCAATGGTTTTCAAATTGAGTTCCCAGGCACCCCGGGGTTCTACAAAGGTACTAAGGGGGCACAAACAAAGGTGGGAAAAGAGGCAGAGTGGGCAGGGCCTTGCTCCAACCAAAGCAGTTCCTTTTGATCTAGTTCATGATTGGGACTCTGTGACAGACATAGTGGTTCACTCAATGTTCCTCCCACCATTTATGCATCTTAATAGAACGCTGGCTTTGCTTGGAGTGTGGCAATATACGTGGGTAACCTCAGAGCTAAGGATAGTGAAGTGACAGGATTCTGGGCAATGAGACATGAGCTGAGGAGTCCTCGGGGCATTTTCCCACCTTTCTCCTTGCTTTCCTGGAATACAAATGTGAGGACAGAGGTGAAGCAGCCTTCTTGTGATCATGAGGACAAGAGCCACAAGCAAAGCATGGCAGAGGTGCTCAAGACACTGAGAAAACTACTAAACCAGTCCTGGAGTCTTCACTTCTGGACCTCTGGGTTATGGAGAAAATAATCAGTGTTTCGTTTAAGCTTCTGTGGAGGAGTTTTCTGCAACTCACAGCCAATCAGAACCTAATGACTATGGGTTCTGAAGAAAGGCTTTCATCACCACAGAAAAGTTTATCAACTCTTGAGCCTCAGGAGAAAGTTCTGCTTCTTGGCACGGAAACCCTAGGCTTTCCATGGCCTGCCCCTGCCCCTTCCCAGTGAGTCAGAGCTCCCTCCACAACCCTCGGCTCCAGGCCTGCTTCCCTATTCCTCCTCAGAGCACTTCTCTGAGCTCCTGAGGGCTGACCTTGGCTTCCCCTAACCCCTCCTGCCTCAGGATACTAAGGCTTCGAACAGCCTATTAGCTCCATGAAAGGAAGGGAACTCCCTTTCCCTGGGCACGGCCTGCATGGTGACTCCTGCCTGGGTCTTGCTGAGGGCCCAGGGCACGGCTGGAGAACTGGCTCTTGGGGTGGGGCGGAGGGGAGTCTGGTGGAAGGGCTGCTCTGAACCCTCAGGAGCTCAAGCAGAGAGGCCTCCAGCACCTTTTTGTTTGTTTGTTTGTTTGTTTTGTTTTTTGTTTTGTTTTATGCGGGCCTCTCACTGTTGTGGCCTCTCCCGTTGCGGAGCACAGGCTCCGGACGCGCAGGCTCAGTGGCCATGGCTCACGGGCCCAGCTGCTCCGCGGCATGTGGGATCTTCCTGGACCGGGGCACGAACCCGTGTCCCCTGCATCGGCAGGTGGACTCTCAACCACTGCGCCACCAGGGAAGCCCCAGCCCCTTTAAGGAAGGTTTTCGAGGAGGTTGGGAAAGAAAGCCCAGGGGCAGAGACTGAGAACTTTCAGAGGTTCTAGAACTTTGGTCACTACCTCAGGTTTAACTTTGCTGGCTCTGAGAGTAGTAAGCCCTTCATCCATTCATTCACTCATTGGTTGATGGATTCATTCATTCAGTTATTCACTCAAGAGTCAATACGTCCTTGCCAGGTGCTGGGCTTTGGAGAGGCAATAGAGGAAGACAAACATGGCCAACGCCCTGAGACCTCACAGTCTAGAAGGGGAGACACACGGGTATATGTGAAACACAGCGCAGTGTGATGAGGGCTGAAATCAGAGGAACACGGGGATGGGGCAAATGCGAGGGGCACAAAATCCCGGCTGGAGGAGGGAGCAGGCTTTGTCTTCACGAAGAGAGGAGGGTGTGTGGGAACAGGCCACGGCCAGCTCTAGGGGAAGAGGAATGCCAAAATACACCGGGAGCTGAAAACAACTGTAAAAAGGAAAGGGATCAGGGTCAGGACTGGAGGAGGCCGTGGAAGGGTCCCTCTAGAGCCGCCCAGTCGTGAGGAATGAGCTGTGGGGGAATTTAAGGAAAACCTTTCTCATCACCAGTCAGCATCTGCGCGGGGCGCAGCACAGAGAGTGTAAGAGTGAATGTTTGCTCAATGCATAAGTGAGTGAACAAAAGGGCCAACACATGGGTTCCTGACATTTGCACGAGAGAGTCATTGCTGACTGGACGGTTATTTCTCTGTTCTTCAGATCTACAAAGGGAAGAGTGACACTGATAATCCCCAAGGAGTGAATAATCAAAACGCTGTTATCTTTGGCTTTGAAGTTCATAAAATGCGCTTTCCTCGCCCTCTCCCTTCCAGGCCCCCTCCTTCTTTGCATCCTCATCCCTCTCCCTCCTGTATCTCTCTCTCCTGCCTGCCTTTTACTTCTTTTCCAGCACAGGTGGATTAACTGTCTTGATCAAATCCAGCGAAGATCATATGCAAATTGACTCCTATGTCTTGAGTTCATACTGAGAAGCTGTGAAGGGAAGGCCGATGGGCGCCAGTAGGGGGCACCGACTCAGGTCTGGGTTTCAGTCCTGACCAGGGAAATTTCATCAGCCACATCCTTCCTGAGGCTGAGCTGAAAGGTCCTAATAGGAGGAGGCTCTGGGGCCCAGCTTGGGCGGGGCCGTACCTGAGGAGCTACCTGACCCAGAGATAGGTCTCTTCCGTCAGTTGTTCACGTATTCAAACATCTGCTGAGCTCCTCCTCTGTGCCGGGCACTGTGCTAACTGCAGGAGAGATAAACAACATGCCACTCCTGCTTTGGGGGCTCTCATGAGCTCTGGAGGAAAGGGATTCCCAACACATTGCAATGTAACATGCATGCCAACGGAAGGGGCTGATGAAGTGCTGGAGGAACAGAGGCAGGACTAAGACCTGGTGGAGTTAGGAAGGCTTCTCTGAAGAGCAGGGATCTGAACTGTGTCTCAAAGATGGGTAGGGATTTGCCTGGAGGAGAAGGGAAGGCACACTGGGATAGGATGTGCTGAATGGAGTTCTTAAAGGGCCAGCTGTTTCTGAACCAGGAGTTCAGTGTGGCTGAAGCCAGGGCTGCCTGAGGGGAGATGGGCGGGAGGGCCTTGTGTGCTTTGCTGGGAGGGAAGGGAGTTGTTATTTATCACATACACCAGGTTGGTCAGAACCACCAGGATGCTCTTTAAAAATGTAGGTTCCAGGTTCCCATCTCAGACCCACTGAATCAGATCTTTGAGGAAGGAGCTTTGGAATTTGTGTCTTTAAACTTTCTCCAGGTATTTCTGATGATTGACCAAATCTGGGAAATGTTATTGTGGGCAGAATGACTACAAAAGCTAAGCTAGCCCATCTGGCCAAGGCGGGGTTCGCATTTCTCCAGACCATCCCAATCAAAGGGAGGATGCAGAGCTGTGTACCTAGTAGGCCAGCATCACGTGCTCTGAGCTGCCTTTTCTCTTTTCCCTGAATCTTCCCAGCTTCTGGGAGGATGCTTCCAGGAGGATGGACCAAGGTGGTTTTGTTTTATTATTAGTTTATCGAGGAGAGACAGACATGCCCTTCACCTGCCTCTGCAGTGAGACTGTCAGTTCTTGTTCCCACAGTGCAGAGCAGCACAGCCCATGGCGCTCAATCAAGGCTGGCATCTTGACATAGGTTCTCGGCCATTCCCATGTCAGACCATTTTTGGGCCTTGTTTGGACCTTCCAATTGCCCTTGGAGGCCCTAGTCACTGAAACATTCCCAGCTCCCTCTCAAGCTCAACCAGGAGAGGTCCTACAAGGGGGATGAAATGGCAGGAAGGGTCCTCATGCCCACACACATACAGGTACTAGGGATGTGTAATCATTCCATGATTATAAGGAGACCTACTCTACACTCCTGCGGGCAAAACTCTCAGCTCCTTCTCATGACAGCATTTTTCTTCACCTGCTCATTGTGAAAGGAGCCCCTGCATTCTCAGTCCAATTTGCCTCTCACTCGCTCCAGATCCTTCACTCACCATCCTCTTTCTCCTACATCTTCATTCTCTTTCTCTGTGCTTGTTTTGCCCACAGCCTACAAACGGGCTCAAAATCCCAATATCCTAAACAAACACCCTAAGTAGCCCAAAGCTTTCTGTCCACCCGACCTCCCTCATGTGCCCTTTCTCCTTCCCTCACTTCATAATTAAGTCAAAAAGGCTGTCTACATGTCTGGCCTCTTGAGCATCCCCCCCTCCCCATCCATTCACTCCCCATCCCACTGCTGTTTCTGTCCCCCAAAGCTCCACTGCAAGGTCTTCTTCCAAGACCAAAGCCAACAGTCTCTTTCCAGTCCTTTTCCAACAAGACGCTTCTCAGCGTTGCCATCATTAGACACATCCTGGTTGGAAACTCTTCCTGCTTTTGCCGCTTGATTTCCCTCCTACCACGCTGACTGCTCCTTCTCTGTTTCTTCCACTGGATCTCCTTCATCTGTAAGGACTGTGTTCCCAGATCCATTCTAAGTCTTTTCATTCTCTTTGCTCTCTCCCGGAAGGGTTATCCATTCCTTACGCTTCTGTTCCCAACTGTGTGTTGACGAAATGACCCCCAAATCTCTCTCTTGAACCCAGATTTATGCAGTCTCCAACCAGTGTATCCAAATGTCATTGGATGAAATGCAGGCACTTCAAATGCACACGCTTCCCTCTTGACTGCTGCCAAGCTTGTTCCTCTTCTTGTATTTCCTTTTAAAGCCACCGATTGGTCCACGTCAGAAAACACTGAGTCATCATCTATTTGTTCATTGAATAAATGTTTACTGAGTGCCTACTATATACCAGGCACTATGGTGGTCACTTGGGACACAATGTTGAATGAGACCTCTCCTTCTCCCTCCATCTCACACCCAGTCAGCCATCAAGTCCCATCCCATTCCCTAAATTCCTCTTAAATCTGTCTCCCCACTTCATGTTTCCAAAGCCTTAGTTGATGACCCCAGATTTCTTACTTGGGTAACTGCTTCAGCCTCCTAACTGGTCTCACTCTCCCCAGTTTCCCTCTCTAATAGCTCTACTGATGTCAGAGTAATCTTTCAAAAATTCAGACCTTCCTCCTATTGCTCTGGTTCAGAAGAAAGAACGGCCCTCATCCTTCCCAAGGCTGATCCCAGTGCTACCAGTCCCAACCCCTCCCATCTATTCTGAGACCTTGTTCCATCCAGTAGCACAGCATAGCTGCTGAAGTTCATGGGCAATAGACCCAGGAAGACTGGGTTTAAATCTCAGTGCTGCCACTTGTTTCCTGGTTATGTGCTACGAGTAAGTTGCCTAACCTCCAACCTGTCCACGATTCAGTTTTTTCATCCATCAAATGGGTCTTTTTAAAACCTAATTAATTGTGCTATGAAGAGGATGAAAGAAATTCATTTACACAGAAGGCCTAGCTCAGTTCTTGGCACATGACAGGCATACAATAAGAGATAGCTATTATTGTTATTACCAACAGCCTAACACTTCTACCCTTAAAAATCCGTTTCAGGATAAAACTCAAGCCTTTCTACCAAGCATGTGTGTTCACCATGATCTAAATCTTTCCAGCCTCATCTTGATATAGGCATGTTGAATTATTTTCAGTTCTAAGAGACTGTTCCAAACCTTGGTGCCTCTGCACATGTATCCACTCTGAAATACTGATTTCTAAGCCTACTTATCCTTCAAGACCCTGTTCAAATGTCACCTCCTCTGTGAAAAGTTCCCTGACCTTCCAGGTAGTGGCTCCTTCCTAGACTTTCCCAGCGCACTCTAGCCTCATCTCCATTAGCACCTATCCAAACTCTGGCTTTCCATTTACTTACATGACTTCTCTCCTATGCACACGCTCCTGTACGGGACAGAGATCATATCGTGGTCAATGAACGAATAAATGCTCATCTCATAAAAATTATTGTGAACTTGGAGAGGCTGTGATCTTTGCTGAAGGAGATGTTCCCAAAGTGACCAGACAAGCAGTCCTTGGACACACTTGTATCTCTCCTGTGGGCCAGTAAACAGGGGTAGGAACACACTATGCATTTTCCCTGCTATTTGCAGGAAGACAGCTCCGAGTCTTCAGTCTAAGACTTCGAGTTTCTACTCTTACACCGTCCTTTCGGCATTGTATGCTCCCTGGCTGTCTTCCTGGGTGGTGTCAGTAAGGAACTCCCTTCAGCCTTTCTGGGCTCCCCTAGCACTACCTGAAGCCCAGTAAGAACCCATGAAGCTGCTAAGAACACCCTTCTGAACAACTTGACTCTGAGGGAGTGTCCTTCAGAGGGGCTGGCTTCAGGAACCCAGGTTGGAGTGACCTCCTGCAGGGCATGTGGGGTAGTGACCAATATGGGGCCATTGACCTCCACACACCAGCCAAGGCTAGGCCTTCTGAGGGCAAATCAAATTGTTTCTCAGAAAATTCTCATGCCTTACCTATACTTCAGATTCAAAAGCAAACAGAGATAAGCATTTTTAACAATGCCCAAGAAAGAGTCCTCTAGTCGGCAACTTAATAACTTCATGGTAGTAGGTCCTTCTTCTGGTTTAGCCTCCATTTCCACCCTCATGTGGCTGAAACATCCTTCTCCATTGACTAGGTTCATCATCAAATGGTTTGATAAAATATGAATCTTTCTTTGTAAAATGCCTTGCAGAGGAAATTTGTTTCCAGTGTTCCAAGTATTATGGTCCTAGGCACTCTTGAGCAAACCATTTAAAAATGTTGAGTAAAATTTAAAAAGAAAAAAAAAAGCTTTTTACAAGTTAGTAAGTGTTATGAACTGAATTATATCCTCCTAAAATTCATATGTTGAAATCCAAACCCTGAATGTGATGGTATTTGGAGATGGGGCCTTTAGGAAGGTGATTAGGGTTAAACGAAGTAATAAGGGTGGGGCCTTAATCCAATGGGTTTGGTGTCCTCAAAAGAGGGGAGGAGATACCAGAAAGTTTCTCTCTGAATGTGCACAGAGGAAAGGCCACGTGAGGACACAGTGAGAAGGAGGCTGCCTATGAGCTGGGAAGAGTCCTCACCAGAAACCAAATTTGCTGGCATCTTGATCACAGACTTCTATCCTCTATAACTGTGAGAAAATAATTGTACCTTGTTAAAGCCACCCAGTCTCTTATATTTTGTTATGGAAGCCTGAGAAGACTAGTATAGTAAGAATTCTCTCAGAGTCTAAAACCCAGTCAACGTAGAGATACAAAATGTGATTCAGAGCATGAAGCTTTGGCCTTGAGTGCATTTTTAAAAACTGGTGAAGTAGAGCTTTGGTTTTCAGGGCCTTGTGGAGAAGAGGGAGAAGGAGACAAAGGTCAGGGTCCACCAAAGTTAGGGACTCTCGATGACACCCCTGAACAAAGCTGAGCTAGTTAAGGCTGCACCCTTAGTGTGAGGATGAACTAGAAATAAGCCTACCTTCCTTCTCATACAGCACTGCTACCCTCTGGGTAGATCTCGAGGCTGACTGTTTATCTCAGACCTTGACACTGAGTGAACAGCAAACAGAAAACTTCCCCTGAGACTCCATCATGCTAAATCTGTCTTCACGTGGGTTTTCAGCCTTCAGATTACTTGGGTGGTTTGAAACCTTCATACTGAGAATTTAGTCTGAAGAGGTCTGGCTGGTAATGCCCCCAGGCACTGAGCAGAAGCAAACACACCAGCTTCTACCCAGGTCTCAAGGAATTCCCACAGACAAAGTTTATGATTCTAACCACACAGTCAAAAATTACAAAACAAAGAAAGAAACATGGTTCTGGGGGCAACAGGTGAGAAACAACAGGCAACAGAGTGAAACTTGCGAAGATTTCATATACTGGGATTCATAGACACAGAATATAAAATAAATGTGTTTAACATATTTAAATAACTTAAATATATGTAAGGAGCAAGAGATTATAAAATTAGCTCAAAAAGCACCTAAAAAAAACTAAATAGGACTTCATAAACTAAAAATAATGATATTTGAAATTAAAATAAATCTCCAGTGAATGACTTCAACGGAGGTTAGACATAATGGAACGGAGAATTATTGAACAGAATGAGAGAAAATGATAGAAGTCTGCCTTGTCAGACTTCCAGAAGCAGAAAAGAGAGAGAATAAAGGAGAGACAACAGTCGAAATGACAATGGCTAAAAATTTTCCCAAACTGATGAAAGATGCAATCCATAGATTCAAGAAGCTTAATGAAATCAAATAGGATGAATCGAAAATATCCACAACTAGACATATGACAGTGAAACTGTAGAACACCAAAAACAAAGGTAGGATAGAAAGAGGAAAAACTCCAAATCATTTTATGAGGTTAACAGTATTTTGACACAGAGATCTGGCAGGCGTGTGTGTATATGCATGTGTATGTATGTATGTGTATGTGTGTGTGTGTGTATAATATATTCTATTTTGTTATATATATAATACATAACAAAATAGAAGCAAATTCACTATGTAAAATATTAGTAAATCAAATATAGGCATGTTTAAAAATGATAATACTAAATGACCAGGTTGGGTTTATCTCAGGAATGCAAGGTTGGTTTAACATCAGAAAAATCAACCAGTGGAATTCACCACACAGGAGAATAAAGGAGAAAATCATATGATTATATCAATAGATATAGAAAGATGCTTAATAAAAGTCAACATCCATTCACAATAAAAGCTCTTAGCAAACTAGGATTAGAAAGGAACTACAAGTTTAAGAAAAAGACTTCAGCAAACATCATACTTAATGGTGAGGAAGTAAAACATTGTGTTTAACACTGAACAATGGCAAAAGTGCCTACCATCATCACAATGGTTTGACATTACACTGGAGATTCTAGGCAGAACATTGGGGCAAGAAAAAGGTTGAAGAAAAGGTATAAGATTGAAAAGGAAGAAACAAAACCATCATTCCTTGCAGATGATAACTGTCTTATGTAGAAAACTCCAAAGAATTCACAGATAAATTATTATGGAATAGCTGCTATATACAAAAATCAAAGTATAAAAATTAATTGCATTTCTAACCACCATGCAAGAAAAAGGTAGAAAATAAAATCTTAAATGATATGATTTATAAAAGCAACATCAAATATATCTAGGAATAAATATATTAAGAATTGTACAAGATTTACAATGGAAAAATGACACAAGTTTACTGAAAGCCCTTAAAGAAGCCCTAAGTAAATACAGATATAGCATATTAATGGACTGGAAGACTTGGTCTCATAAAGATATCAGTTCTCCAATGTATCTGTAGTTTTGGTATAATTAAAATAAAGATTGCAACAGGTCATTTTGTGGACCTTGGCAAGATACTTATAAAATATATTAGAGTACAAAGGGCACTTCACAGGAAAAAAAGGCACTAACTCGGAAATAAAGATGTGAAAAGATGTATATAGCAGTGCAAAATGATACACGACAACACAGATAAATCTTAAGGACATAATTTTGAGTGAATTTGATTAACACTATATACAACATGATTATATTTATATGAAGGCAAACTAAATATTTTTATGGATACATACTTATGTGCTAACTATAAAGAAGAGCAGAGGAAAAATAAAGCACACAATCGAGGTAATGGTGACCTGAGGGATAGGGAACGGAATGAGGTTAGTGAGGGACACACATCACTAAGATATCTGTGTGTGTGTGTGTTGTTTTTTTTTTTCTTGAGTGGGGAGATGGCTACACAGGTGTTTGTTGTATTGATGTTCTTTATATCTTATATTTTACAAGTATGCTTTTTATCTACTTGGTATTTAGCAAAAATAATTTTTAATAATTGTCTGCAGAGAATCTACCACAACCAAGTTCTGGGTTTGAAATCCCTGGTAGAACAACTGTCCCCAATCCAGTCCTGCCCATAGGACACTCCCCATCCTCCCCAAGAGCCTTACCTTGGCGGGGTTGAGTGCTGTGATGATCCACACACAGTGTGCGTTGTTGTCATACTGAATGGGGAAATTAGGGGAGGTGATGATGCCTGAGGGGCCTCGAAGGTGGGCATCACACATACGGGCTGCAGAGAGGAGATGGAAGACAAGCCTTTTAGTTTAGGTTAGGATGAGTTCCCATCCCCACCTCCCACTCCCAGCCCAGAAGAGACTGAAGTTTGTACATCCCACCCCAGATATAACTTCCTACTTCCTGTTTCCTTCCCCCATGGTTCTTAGCGGGCTCAAAGGAAGTCACAGTTCCCCAAACACTGGGGGAGGAGTAGGCCCCACATGCCTTGACCCGCTGCTCTCTAGGCAACGATGAACTTCCACCGTCAGGCTAAGCAAGCCCCCTACCCTGACACCACTGTTACCGAGCAGCACATCTCTACCAAGAGGGTGTGGGCTACTACACACCTTGACCTCAAGCTAGGTGGACCCCATGCACCTATGGGCCTGCTAAACTGCTCTCCTCCCGCTCTGCTGACTTTTCTGCATTCCCCCATTTGCTCTCAGGCCTCCTGAAGTAGAATCTCAGGGTGTCCTTGTCAAGGCCACCCCACTAGGTATCAGAATGTCTGAGCCCAAGGACTTTGCCGGGGCCTCTGGCTCAGCCCGGTGCCAGGCACCTAGTGTGATTTCAGGGACAATAAAGTACTTCCCCACACTTAGCACGTGCCTGAAATAGGCTTTTGACTAGAAGCATAAAGATTCAAGGTAAATTAGAAGTGCTCTCCTCAAGTAGATATAAAGTGTTATCAATCACAACTTAATCTAATTAAGCTCTTTAAAATAGCTTCTAAACTAATTAGATTAAGTAGTGATTGATACCAGTTAAGGTACTACATTGTATCTAGGTGTTTGCCTTCTTTAAAAACGTGTTCTTTAGTTCCAACCACTTCATTCTTCAATGTTAGCGCTCAGCTATTTTAATAAAGAGTTCTACGAGTCTGTTCTGTTGCTGCCCACATGGCAATTTATCTTAATTGTAGGCAAAGTGCCTAACGGTAAAGAAATAGTGAGCAAACTCAACAAGACTAAGTATATAAAATGAAAGTGGTGTCAAACCGGGTTTCCTCTGATGGGACAAAATATCCTAGAACTCCTCTCCGCGTGTGGACAGGGCTGTGCTAAACCTTTCCCAGGAAACCCTTCCTAGGAGGGCCTGGGGAAGCAGGCTCCCCAGCTCTGGACATAATTAATCTCTTCTCATTTCACACACTCATTCCTGTGCTCATTCACTCCCGCATATACTGAGAGCCTATTAACAGGCCAGGCAGAGTGTGGGGAGAGAAAAGTGTCTAAGACACAATCCCTCTTCTCTGAAGGGCCACCGGCAAGTGGAGGGAACAGATGTGAAAAACAGTTACAACTGAGTGGAGCGAGTGTTGTCAGGGGTTACGTGCAAGAGACCCGGGGTCAGAATTGCTGGCTCTCCCAAGTCCTGCACCTGAAAGATCTTCTCATCCTGACCTCAAATGTTGAATCAGGTTTGAACAAAGCCCTAGGGGAACCCTCTCCCGCACTCCCCTCCCGTGCATCTGATTGCTCCTGTAATACTGTGCTGAGAAACACTGATAATCACTGGTTCCACTTGATACAACTGGGCCTGAAGGCGGCACCGCATGGGGAGGAGAGAGCAGGCTGTGGGGTTTACCAGCTTGGCATTCTGGGTTTGAAGCCCACTTGCTGTGTGTTTAAGTCTGGTAAGTTAGAAAACCTCTCTGATTCTACTTCATCTGTAAAATGGGACTAGTGATATTGCCCCACCGAGGCATGGTGAGGATGAAATTCTATGAGATTTTTGGATATGAAGGCTCACCAAGGATCCGGGACATCGTCAATATTTAACAAAGGGAGGCTGGGACTGTCAGACTCTGATATTATGTTCATTCCATCTCACTATCCCCAAGATTTCTCAAGGCCAGGGATCTTTATTCTACCTTTCCTGAAGTTTCTTTATAGGATTTTTTTTTCCCATGACCACACTGGAGACTGACAACATCACTAAACAAATTAGAATAAGGTCGTCAAAACCGAAACCCTGATCCCAGCCCACCTTTGCAAAGAGGACCTGTGGATTCCGCATGCTAGGCCTGCAGGGGATCCTGAGAAACCTCTACCAGCACGACCTGTACACCTGTTCGGGAGACTCAGGTTTTACTGCCAAAAGCCCTCAGCTTCAGACTTACTTTATCCTGCACTTGTTTCCAAAAATTAGATGGTATTTGCAGTATGTTGAAATGTGCTGGAGATAAATTAGAGAGAACAGGTCAAAAAGGCATTTACCACTTTAAGGGCTTAGAGGGGTTTAATTAAAACATTACAGTCTGCAGCTAGTTAGCCTGGAGCACCTAAAAATAGGTTCAGAATGGAGCATCAGCTCCTTTTTTCCTCTGCTGTCTGGTTAAGGTCAGGGGGTCTGCAGACAGACAGACTTCTCCCTGAGCAGCCAGCAGCCGGGATCCCACCGACAGATGGATAGCTCATCGCTGTGACCCACAAGGGCTGGCGAGATGGCTGAAGCTCAGACAGTGACTGAATAAATGAAGAAACACATATTTATGTTTCTCTGTTTGCCTTTTCCCATCAAATGACTTGCTGGATAGCTTTCAGGAGAATTTTCCAGGACCTTCCATGCCCAAGCTCTGCTGCAAAGTCCCATTCTTCCTCTGAACATCACTACACCATATAACAGGGGCAGCATTCCAGGGGACTTCAGGGAGATATCATTTAGACCCACCACCAGTTCTGGCATCAAAACAGCTTGGTACCAGAAAGGGAACTGCTGCAGGTGCAAGTCCCTCTGGTCTTCTATCTTCTCCCCAGATCTTATTCCCACCCTGCTCCATGCTGGCTTCCCTCACTTCTCCTACTACTGACCTCCCTCCTCATCCTTTCCTTTCCACAGTTCTCTCTCTAGAACCACCTCCTGACCACCAATTCTAAGGCAAACAAACTCTGACTTGTAGCTGCAACGTCTTTCAGAACTGCCTCCTCCAACTCCTGCCGTGCGTGAAGCCCATCTCCCCCTCCTGGGTCCGCAGCACTCTGCAGTGGAGAGCTTTCTCCTCCCCGCCAGTGTTTTGCTCCACAAACAATTGCTAACCCCCTGGAGGAAGTCTTCTCTGACCTTCATCTGTATCTCACTCCACTGACACCAACTTTCTCTCCACCATCAGCTCCCTGTCTTCTCGTCCATCCTTACCCAACTTAGATCCCATGGTCCACCATTATGATCATTTTCTTGCAAATTCACCTAAGTCCCTCGCTCCTTTTTCCTTTAAATGATTGCCCGAAAGACATCAATTGCGGATGAACTTCTCCACCTACATTCTCTAGCCCTGCCCCCACGCAGCAGAGCTTTGCTGGAGAAAAATCACATGAGTAGGAAGATTGGTGTCACTATAAATTCATGATCGCCCACCTCAAAAAGTACTGGATATTGTCCAGCAACTCTGCCATGTAGCCCTATTAAGCTCACTCTCCCACTCTGCTCAAAGACCCTTTCACGCCTCCTGCACGTCCCTCAGACCTCTCACCTTTCCCCTTGCCTCCCCTTACTCTCAGGTGATGACCTTGCTTCAGTCTTTGTGGGTGGAACAGAGGACATTTGGCAGGCGTGCCCTCTCTCTCACCCCCCAAGTCTGCAATTCTGTCTGCTTATGTGCCCATCTTCTTCCTTTCGCTTCCAACAGAGGGATGGCTCCTTCGCCTTTCAGAGGTCAGCGCCTCCTCCTGAGATCAGGTGCCCCTGCCCAAGGCCAACCATGCCCGTGGCCACACCCAGGGCCCGTTGCTCTGGGACCCAGGAGAGTCCATCTGTGAGATCTTAAACTCCATCACCCTGCTCCTTTCCCCGCTGCCTACGCATCCAGCAGAGTGACTTTGGTCTCGATGCACCACCTGCTGTCCTAAACCCTAGGTCTCTCCAGACCCCTGGCTCCCTCATTTCTCTCCATCTCTCCATCCCCTCCTGACCCTTCTTCCTCACTACCTAGTCTGGACCTCAAGACCCTCACCAGCAGCTCCTGTGACGCTCTCCTATCTGCCTTTGATTAACCATCTCTATTCCTAATCCTGGGTGTCCGGGGGCTGCCAGGAGAACCATGGCACCACCACAGACTTTGTGGTTTGCCATTGTAATGGAAGCTTTGGCCCAAGTCAGTCCTCTCTCTTGTCTTTGTTCCATTTCCTTGACAGTTCCTTACAGGGGCAATTTCAAACATCCACCTCTTAGTTGAGCCACTTAACCCCAGAGGCTGCTCTCCAGTCTTTGTTGTACTCGACCTCTCTAAAGTGTCTGACCCTGCTGACCCTTCTCTCTCTGTGAAACTCACATTCACTGGCTTCCGTGATGCCTCTGGCTCTTCTCCTACCTCTGCGACTGATCCAACTTATCCATTAACTCCCTAAAATAGTTGTTTAAATCTGGGCAAAGAACATATAATACTTTGCACAGTTCCTGCCAATTTTCTGTGAGTTCACAATTAGATCAAAATAAATGTTACCAAAAAGTGGGGGCAAGGGGGAGGAGAGGTTGTTCTATGTGGTTCCATCTAGTGTATTTACTCCAAATTGGTGTCCTGGTGCAATTTTCAAGTAGAAGTAGGACAGAGCCTTTGGACTGCGGTGGAATCCCAGTTCAAAAGATTAGCTTTGGGCCTCTGGGCAAGTTGGCGGACCACTCCAAGCTTTAGCTAAATATAAAACATGGATGTTGTCTCTTTCCTTGTAAAGAAATTATAAAAAATGTTACTGTACTGCTTTTTACAAGTATAAATAGCTTAATAAATGGGAGCTTTACCATTAGTACATACGTATAGGTAAGGGGCTCAGGGAGCGGTGCATGTATTCTAGTGAAGCCAGTACATCACCCAGGGGAGAATAACTACAGAGGAGAGAGGAGGAAGGCGTTTTTTTTGGGGGTAGGGGTGAGGGAGTGGAGAAAAGAGGAGGGGAGGGAGATGAAGACAAAACTCTGAACAACAGTAGTGTTTAAGGGGGAGGCCCCGGGAAGCTGACCCAAGACGGAAGACAGCCACCTGTAATTTTCACGGCATTAAATTAAACTTTTTTGTGCAACATTTCCCACATTTCACTCCCACCTTAGGAGAATGAGCGAGAAGATTCAGAGCATTTCAGTAATTTGCCCTGTGCCATATGGTATGTTACTAGCAAGGTTGGAACTTGAACTTAGGTCTCTGCGTCCTGAGTCTGGTGTTCTATTTACCACAAAAGCTCTTATTCTAGGAAGAAAAATAATGTACGACTTTCTGTTGATGATCTACTCTGTGACTCGGTAACTGTATTTCATCCGGGGCTGGTACTCCATCCCTATCCCCTGTCAACACCAATTTGTGGTCAAGGAAACCAGATCTCCTGGTTGTCAATTTGGTCCTCTTCACTCCACCAGTGGTTTACAAACCGTGTTCCCCAGAACCTCAGGGGTTCCCTGGGCGTGGCTTCGCGGCTGCTGGAAGTGGTGAGAAGGGGGCAGCTCCAAATCCCCCGCCCCTACTTCATTGAGAGAAGCTCCACAGCATTTATTTTATTTATGGGGCCTCTGCAAAAGCTTTTTAAAAACTATTGGGCTCCCTATGTGAAATAAGTTTGACAAGCCCTATATTATACTGCCTGTATCTGGGCCTGAATAGAATTAGTTTATCGGGATAACAATGTTTCATGTTGTCCTCAATTCCTCAATTCCAAAATCAAAATTTTCTAGTAGTTAAATGAGAAGCTTATTTCTTCTGGTGGGAAGGGAAGAAAGAAAAGGCCTGTGAATATCTAATTTCAAATTCCAAAATGAGGGCACGTTCCCCAATTGTTCATTTGTTTCAATCACTGATTCATTCAGGTTGTCCTCAAACATTTGTTGAAAACCTATCATTTGCCGGGTCCCATGTTTTGGTAGAATTAATTGTGTAGAAAATGAAGGTTTAAAATCAAATCATATTTTAAATGCATTAGAGGAAAAATAATACTACTGTGTGTGGCGGTGAATCCTTCTCAGATTATGATCTTTTGGTAACCTGCTTATTAGGGGAGCTACCGTGGAATTCAAAGAGTTTTGTCCCTTTCTATTTTTAAAGTAGGCTTCATGTAAACTCTGTTAAAAAATCACAATTAGAATAGTGATTCTGACTAATTAAAAATAAGAGATTTTAAAAGGAAAACTTTCAAAACTGCCAAAATTAAAGAACTCCCCCTTGAATTTAATATCTAACTCAGCCCTTGGCCTTCAGGGAAGTGACGGACAGATCATCCAAGTCCAAACCCAGCAACCTTTGCTTTTCTCTTCCTCCCTCACAATGACCTTGGGAGAGGGAAAAAGAGGGAGAGAGTGGCAGGAAGGTGAACCTGCCCAGAGCCCCCTCTCAACCACAGCTAGTGCTGGTCACTTTCTATAAAATGGCTTGTTTCAATTTGGCAATCACTAGGCACTGGAGGTTTTGTTTTCCCAGTTCACAGATGAGGGCCCTGTGGCTGAAAAAGAGGAAGGAAGCCGCCCAGGGCCAGCAAGCCAGCAGGAGGTAGAGTTGGTCTCTAGATCAAAGTCTGTGGGCCTCCCAAGGCGCGTGATTGCAACAGGATTGGACAGGACAGTGAGGAAACAGGCTTCTAAAAGATCTGGGGCCACTAGAGGCTGAGGGTGCGCTCTGAGGCGCGGGGAAGCTATATCCTGACAGGCCTCAGTTGTTTAGTTTAACCTACACACGCTGCACACGAGCCTCACAGATACGCTGGGGTCACTTCTAAATGAGGCCTTTCATGTGCACTGTCTCCTCTAGTTCTCGCAGTAATGTCATAAAGCGATGCTCTATAATCACTGCCTTTTATCAAAAGAAAAGAGATTCACAGAGGTGAAAAGACACCCGGCTAAAAAGTGGTGATGGTTGGATTTGTACTCAATTCTGTCTGGCTATGTCTTCTGTGATTTCCCCTCCACTTCCCAGGGGCAGAGGATGGGATGAAAATGGATGTGAAAAAGCTCGGCCCGATGCTTAGTCAATAGTGTGGCAGAGAATGCAGAGTCCAGTGGGTCAAAATCATTGGAGGGACTTGGCTGGGGCACACAACATGTCTGGAGAAAAAGACGAGCACATCACTTGACTGTGAACTTTCTTCTGAAACACCAGCCCTTCCCCACCCCGGGCTTATTCATGTAAACAACCACCATTACTAAGAGAACAACCTGCCTCCAATGAAAAGGTCTTGCGGAGAGATCAGATCCCACCACCTCCTGAAGGCATCCTTGTTCTGGCTCCTCAAAAGGAATTTTGAAATGACAGACAGGCAAAGGGAGCCTTGCTCCTCAGACCTGATAATTCTATGCCTGTCTACTCAGCTGGTGTCTTGGTTCCCCAGAAATGGAGTGCTGTGCTATTCACTTATTAAATCATCCATTCAACACATGCTACTGAGCACCTACTATGTGCCTGGCCCTATTCAAGGCAGTGAACAAAACAGACGTCCTTGCCCTGTAGAGCTTATATTCTAGCACAAGGATGTTTGCTTTCTTGCCCGGCACTTCCTAATTCATAAAGTGTTTCCATATCTACAACTCCATTTGACCCTCACATTAACACAAGATGGGTAGGGTAGGAGCCATGACCTACATTTACCAGTAAGAAAATAAGCCCAGGGAAGATAGGGGCTTTGCCAAATTACCCATGGCCAGCTGGTGGCAAAGCTGAGAGTAATACCCAAGAATTCTTTCATTTGATTTTTTTTTGTGTGTGTGTGGTACGCGGGCCTCTCACTGTTGTGGCCTCTCCCGTTGCGGAGCACAGGCTCCAGATGCGCAGGCTCAGCGGCCATGGCTCACGGGCCCAGCCACTCCGCAGCAAGTGGGATCTTCCCGGACCGGGGCACGAACCCGTGTCCCCTGCACCGGCAGGCGGACTCTCAACCACTGCGCCACCAGGGAAGCCCTTTTGTTTGATTTTTTAGAAAAATATTAGTTAAGTGGAATCTTTGAAATAATATAACTAAAATCAGTGGGGATGCAAAGCACATTATTAATTGTGGATCATGGCCACCTCAAAGGTGAGTGAGAATGAATTAATCTAAGGCTTATTTGAGAGAGATTTTCATGACCCTCTTCCAGAGCGCTTATCAACACAGTAAAAAATGGGAGTGGGTCTCAGCTCCAACTTGCCCCTTCCTCAGTGCAGCAGTGATCTAAGTTATTTACCCTGGACGCATCTTACTCTGCATGAATTTCATCTTGATGCGTGTGCCTGGAGAGAGACAAAGAATCTCCTTCTTAAACTGGAAGGATCTGGAATGTAACTTTAGTGGGCAGCACACTTTCTCTTCCAAAGGGTCACTCAAAAGGGCCACTGCTGTCTTTGTTTACAAACTCTAGAGTGATTCCTTACTTTCGTACCAAGAACTCTTGAGTCTCGGTCATGTATGCAAACAATGGAAAAAGAGAGATGAATGCAGTGTAGGACATGAAAAGCTGTCTAGTGGTGCCCTGCGAGATGAGGCCAGGGGCTTCTCTACCATAGAAGCAGCTGCTGTCCTGTCCCAAAGAAAAAATACACGCAGGTCTCATATTTTAAGATTATTTGGGGGATGGGGACTTGGCCAGCCCAGCCTTGGTTCTTTTGAAACCTGGGATGGCAGGGCCCCCGAGAATAAGACGTCCAGGTGTGAGGTTAGAGGAATCCCACAGAGAGGCCTTTTGAGGTCATGGTCCCTGTTACTCCTGCATAGCTCAGAGCATTCTTTCAGAAGTGACAGGTCTGTTTATTGCTGAGTATGTGGAAAGACACAAGGGCATTGAGATGGAGGGTTTGGGATGTCTGTGTGCTATAATGGAAGGATTCAAGGTGACATGATACAAAGTGACTTCCCTTCCCATCTAGGTGCAGCTGTAATATCTTGGTGCAGTGGGCCAGAAACCTGCTCATGTGTGACTCCCTGACTAGACTGTCAGGTGCAGGCAGGGCAGGGACCGTGCCTCTCTTCCCCAACTCTGTTATCTCTGCTATCTCCTGCTCTTCTATAGGCCTGGATACAGAGGAGGTGCTAAATAAATGTGTTGGGTTCATTAGTAAATGGATGCAGAATCTGAGGTGTGGGGAGCAGCGAGAATGAGATGAGCCAGTCTGGATGAGAGCCTGGACTCAGGCATCAGGAGCTGGGCTCCGTCCTCCATGCCCAGCCCAGCTTGCTGGCCAGCCTCCCTTTCCAGGGGCACCCTCACCTCGGCAGACCGGCCTGTGGTCACTCCAGGCTGCAAACATGTCGCTGACTTTCATACAGGTGATCCGCTTGGACCCTTGCAGGTCATAGCCCTCGTTGCAGGTGAACTGGACGCTGGATCCTAACCTGGGAGACAAGGCGTATCTGTGAGCTCCACCCCTGGGCCTGCCAGGTTTCCCCTGAGTCCTTCCTAGGTCCACAAAGAAGCACCATGCCGAACTTTATTTCTCCTCTGGCCCTTAATCTCCGCTCCACCGTTTATCACTTAAAACCTCCATTGGAAGGAACACCTGCTCTTCATCTTCTTTTTTGGACCGTTTAATGGTTTTAGGATTGAGTTAAAAGGTGACTTTGTGTGCAAAACAGCAACCCTTTGAGATAAGTATTAGGACAATTGGGACAGCTAAGAGTGGGTGGACGATACCCATAAACTTTCATGAAAGTGGAGGATTATGAGAAGATGCCTCGATTAGAAAAGTTAGAAGCTTTATAAAATGCACTGTCTCGGGGCCCTAGGGTGTCCTAGACTATCGGAGGTGTGAGCTGCCTGCTGGCACGTCATTCCTGATGATGGCAGCCCTTTGTACCCTGGGTATAGGTCTGCTGGGTGACACTGGCAGTCTACGGCCCTCCCTTCCCCCTTAAGGTGTGGGTACTAGTCCCAGGACTGGACCAAGAGAGAATGTTAAAGGCCAAAGCTCTTCTCCAGGAAGTGATTCTGTATCCACATGGTCCTCTCCACTCTACCTCCAGGAAGGCCAGTCCCTGTCTTCCCCCCAACCAGGCCATCGCACCCTTCTTGTAATAAGAACATTCCCAAACAGATCTTACCTGAAATCTGAGCCTAGTCTTTTGCCCCTTTCAGGTATGCCAGGGTCTGGACACATATTATGCCCTTGGGACACACCAACCTGAGTTACTACAAGGCAAAAAACAGCACATACAGAGATGGATCATCACAGGAAGAAACCAGTCGGGGCAGTGTCACAGGGTGGGAGGTGGACGCAGAGACAGAAAGAGGCCCTGCTCTGCTGGGGCCTGTGGGGTTGCTGGGGTCTACTGGGCTCGGGTTTCCCGAGTGTGCAGATGGGGAGCTGCTTTTGACAAATTCCTTTGGGAGCAAAGTCCAAGTGAAATTCCTCAAGAGCGTGTGGGCTCAGAGGCACCCCAAACCAACAGCCATCCAGTTCGTTCCCTTATCCCGCACCAGCGGCCAGAGATGGACAGTCCACAGCCCCCGGTGACCTCCCCACCCTTCCAATCTGCTGATGGCAGCTCTAGATGAGATGAGCCCCCCAACCTCAGCCCCCAATGGAGAAATGACTCAAAGAAAGTTAAATAAAAGGTGGATGTGTGGTCAGAAACGGTAAAGAATGTAAGAGAAAGCTGCAGTCTGAAGTTCAAAGCAGGGACTTGAGCTCAAACACGGATATTTCTGCTGAGAAACCTCTTCCCATCGGACAGTTCTCAATGCAGAGTAAGCGGTAACCAGAGCATCCCCCGCCCATGCCGCTGGCCGAGGGCACCGAGGTAGCACCTGCGGTAGTTCTGGCAGGTGCTGTGATGCCCTCACGTTCGCCAACACCAGAGTCCTGTTTTTAAAAGCCACGTGCACAGTCCTCTAGGTTAAAGGAGAAGCTTGGTCAAAGGGCGGCGGATACACACAAAGTCAGTTTTCTCCCGTCTCCAGTGGAGAAGGTGGAAACCCTCCGGCCCCTGCAGTTCATTGTTCTTGAGATGCTGTGAGGCTAGAACTCCCTTGCACCTCTGGAGTCCTGGCCTTGGCAACGACCAGGAGCCAGAGTTCCACTCAAGCCCTCACCAACCCCACAGTCCCAACAACCACCTCTAGACGAGGGATGACAGGGAGTCTGGAGCAACGTTCCCTGAGTTGGCCCATTTCCCTCTCACCCAGTCAATGTCCCACAATATGAGCAACGTGCTCCATCACTCACTCACTCACCCACTCGTTCCTGCACATGATACACAACAGGCATTAATTGAACACCTACTGTATACAAGACCCTATTTGGATACAGTGGGAAATGCCAATGTCAGGTATAAGATATGACCACTCCACTGTCCTCAAGGAGTTACACGAACTATGGAAAGAAACTACAGAACCACAACGGGGAGGTGATGAAAGATACAGCTAAAGGGAGGTTCAGAGAGAGGACCCATCTCATATTGCTGAGAGAAGCATGGAAGGCTGCCTGGAGGAGGCAGCATTTGACATGGATCTACTGAGATAGTGGGATTTAGATACATGATAACAGAGAAATGGTATTTCAGGCAGACAGATGGGCCCGGGGAGTAAGGTGGAGACACGGAAACCGAAGTGTAAGTTGTTCGGTGTGCCAGAACAGGAGGGAGGGTATGAGTGACATGGAAGAGTGAAGGTGAAGTGTCAGAGGTCAGACTTTGAAGGGTCTCAAGTCTGATCCTAAAGACGATGGGAAGAGTCCTGAGTGGGGAAGGGCACTGTAAGATCTGGATTGCTCGGAGGGAGGCCAGTTACTGTGAAATGAGTTAGAAAGTTTTGTGTTCATTCAGGTAAAGGACAACAAGAGCCTGGTAGTGGGAACAGACATGAAGTGATGGGAATGGACGTGGCAAAGAAAGAGTCTTCAGGGCTTGTGGAACAGCAGGGCATAGGAAGAGGGGGCAGGGGACTTCCTGGCCCAGGGACCTGTGAGGGTGCAGTGAGTTGATGGAAGTGCAGCAGTGGGGAATCCCATTTTTGACTCAGTTAGTCTCATTTCAGACCTGAGTTTGAAGCTCATTCCTACTGTCAGAAACCTGTCCAAATCTCCAGGGAGCCCCGGGTGTGGCTGGCCAAGGGAACCTGGGCATTTGGACAGACTGAGCACTCAAGCCAGAGACCGGTTACTCTCTTGGTTGTGTGGTGACGAGTACAAGGCCTCTTGGGCAGCCTCCTTTTCTCCAACATTCCACAGTGCCAGGCTCAAGCCAGTTGCTCCCACTGGACGCTCGTCCCCTACTCCCATCCCCTTCCTTGCCAAACCTCTATTTCTGAAACTTTCACATCCTCAACTAAGCTATGTCAACATTCCCCCAGTCCTGGACCCTTCAGCCTCGGCTAATAAGACAGAAGCGCCATCTCCAAAAGCAGAGCAAGCTCCTGCTTCCTGGGGCCTCGGTGTTTTGCGAGCAGCGGGGAGGAAAGAGAAAACTGGGGCTTCCAGGATCCCCAGGGGCAGGAGGGAGAGAGGACCCCTGAGATGTACCTGCGGGTCCATCTGTTGGCAAGCCAGACTCACCGTGATCCATCCCTACTGAGGGTTTCTGAGCTAAGCGCCCACCTTCTTTAGGCCCTGCCTACTCAACCCTGTGCACCGACCACCCCCATCCAAAGGCCCTGCTGACCGCCACATGGGAACCACACACCACCTTGCAGGGTGTTAAGAATGCAGATTCTTGCCTCCTTCTCGCGCCCTTTCGTTCAGAGCTGACACTGCTCAGCGTAGCATAGAGGAAAGCTGACCAATGAGGATGTGGCTGGACGGGAGAGCTGACCAATGAGGATGTGGCTGGACGGGAGAGCTGAGGCCACAGCGAAGCCCACCCACCGAACCGCTGCCCCTGACATGTATGGCAAACCTTGCTGTGTCCCCTTTAATCAGCCAGCCCGAAATGAGGCTCAGGCGCCATCCAGGAAGTTGCAAGCCCAGCGGTGAGCAGCTCATACCCCCCCCAGTGCCCTCTCTTCCTGGGAGGACCGAACAGGTGATGGCATCCCCGTATGAGCCTTCAAGGCTCCCCAGAAACAAGCAAACTCAAATCCCAGTGAACAGTTTACTGTCGCAGTTATGGAGGCAAAAGGCTTTTCCCCTTTCTTTCCTGAGTTCCAGCCTCCCCTGCCTATTCAAGACCAGCCAATTGTGCTTGTAGCATGAATTTGCTCTCGGCTGCAGAGGGAAGAGACTGGAAGGTGATCCTTGCCCCGGTCCCTATGGTGAGGAAGAAGCCACACACGTTCAGAAAGACAATGCCTTCTACCCAAAGTGAAGGGAGCCACAGACACACGGGTGGTCAGAACCAATGGCCGGGGGCCCATGGTGCCCACAGACTGGTAAAGGCAGCAAGTAGGATCCAGGAGATGTAAGGGTGGCCCACTCCTCCCCTGAAGTTCAGGACATCTGTCCACAGGGAATCTGGGCAGAACACAATGGGCCAGACCCCTGAAGACATTTGGTGACCTGCCTCCGAGGCAGCTTGAGTCACACACCCATTCCTCCCTGAAGGAATCCCAGAAAGGAGACCAGTATCTTGTTGGAGAGAAATGTATACTTTTTCAAAGAGGTTTTGAATTTTTTTATTAAAATAGGGTTTCTTCATCTTTCTGAGGGAGTTTTTGGTACCTCTGAGAACTAATGAAAACCACAGACCCTTCCCTTCCACCCCAAAATGCACCCACAACATCACATGTGATTTTCTAGTGAGTTCAAGGACCTCCTGAAGTCCTAGGTCAAGAAGGCCCATCTCAGATCCAAAGGAGAAAGGGAGGATAAGGTTTTGCATCCCCATTCTACAGATGGGGAAACCGAGGTGTTAGGGCCTGGGGTAACACAGTTACCTAAGGACACAACTGGGAAAGAAACGTGCTCTCCCAAGTCAGAGCAGTTTCCTTAAAGTTTGCCTGTGGCCCCAGGGCAAACTCTGAAGTTGAATCGTGCCTGCCTCGGCTCCTCTGGTTTCCTGTGGCTGCAGAAAGAAAGAGCCTGGGAGGGCCCGCGCCATGTCTTGAGTCTTCCCTGCAGACTCCTGACCTAACCCTCTGCTCCTTCCTTTGGCTCCCTAGTCAAGCACAGAAGCAGGGCCTTCTGGCTGCCCTCTGCCATCCAGGCCACTTGTGGCAGGGTGACCAGACAATGGTCCCCAGAGGCAAGGAGTGGTACCTGTCTCCAATTGGAGGACTTGAAAGACCAGAGAAAACCCACAGCCAGGCTCAGTTTCGTCATGGCCTTGGGACCAAACTGCCTCTCCCCGCGCTGCTCCCTGCCACCCAAGCACGGAGCTGTGGACCCACCCATGGCCTCTCTCCAGCAATTACTTCCAGCACCTCAGCAGAAGGGAGCACATGGAGGTGAAAGAGGAAAGGAGAGGGTCAGCAGGGAGCAGAGACAGAGAGAAAAAGAGGGGGAAGCAGATAGGGTGAGGGAGGAGGAAGGAGAGGAAAGTGGAAAGAGGGAGGACGAGTGGAAGGAGACAGAGAAGGGCGTGAGAAGCAGAGGGCAAAGGGGGGCAGAAGGTAGAGCAGAAGGCCAGGTGTTTGGGGGACCAAGGGAGGCTCCCTGCCGCCACCTCCAGAATGAAAACGGAGCGTTTCTTGGAAAAATCTGCTCTGCTTTCAAGTCCAGCCTCCTGGAGTGGCCCAGAACCTTTGGGAAATCCTTCCTATGCTCTAGCTCAAAAGCCCCTTAGCACAGGCTCTGATCAGGTGCTTCTGGAGTGACATTCCAGACAACTGCCCAGCATTGGACATTCTCCTTTTGATCTTTCAAACATCAATGGCAGGAACATGTTTCCATGGACAGAATTTGCCCCATGTCCAAGCAGGGAGCCCCCAGCACTCCCCCATCAGCTCAAGAAGCAGGACACCCTCCCTTCTAGTCCATGTTTTGCCCAGCCAGGTCCATGGACCCCGGTGGAAGGTTCTAGGCATTCCCCTCTCTCCCCTTCCCCCAATCTTGTCTTGGGAGCTGGAATCAGGGACTTGAAGCCTCCAAAGTCCCGGCTGGAATTTACTGGCTCCTAGACGAGCCAGATAAAGGATTGTCTTAGCAGGTGGAAGTGATTCAAAAGGAAAAAGAAAGAAAGAAATGTAGCAGTAATGACTCCCTGGACTGCAGTTAGAGTGGGAAGTGAGGGAGAAAGAAGAGGCAGGAGGGGAATGGGAGGAGGAACACGAGAAGACAAAGGGCAGGCCCCGGGGCTGCTCACTGGGCACCAGGTTAGTGTCTGCACGCGCAGACCCGGGCGGAGGGAAGCCGGGCCGAAGGGACATCGGCGCAGCAGCATCTGGCTTCCCCGCGGTCACAGCGCCAGCGGCTCTGGCCTTGAGCGAGAGGCCTGGCGGGGCGGACACTTACACACAGACGTCTTCTGGCTGTTATCTTTGCTGGGCATCAGCTTCACGCCTCGAGACTTCAACTCAATTTGCTTCTTGACTAGAGAAGAGGTGAAAGGAAAATCAGGCTTAGTTGTCATATGGGACTGGGGATGGGTCCCTCTAGAATGATCCCTCTCTTAGCTTGGGACATTCCATGGTGAGTCAAAGCCGGAAGCCCCTCTGGGCAGGGATATACTAAGGGTAGCGCTCAAGTGCAACAGGGTCTCAAACACAGAGAAAGAGCTGCTATCAAGGCTGGCTCTCTGGGGTGACCTCCCTGCAAACCGGTAGTGAGTGTCCACATGCGAAGCCCCGCAGCCTGCCCTCTGCGGCTCTGCTCTCCTCCCGATCCAGTCCTGGCCAATTTCTGGACCAGCCCTGGCCAGGTGTGTTGCATTGCATTAGGGCCCCAAGTTGTCACCCTCGCTGTAACCACAGCTGTTGCAATGAAATGTGATTGTAGTCCTTCCTGTTAAAGAGGTAGAGTATATTTCCTCACCCCTTGACTTTGGGTTTGGTCATTATGGAGGCCTTGACATGTCCAAAGACTTGAAAAGTGCCTGCCAGATTAGGCTTGCCCACTTGGATCTCTGCCGTCTTTGGGAGAAGACATGGCTGGTCCTGGGAGGATGAGAACATGAGGAGCAGGGCCCACCATCCTAACCGAGCCCAGCCCACACCAGCTGACCTACTGTGAGCAGGGACAGCAGAGTCCAGGAGGTCACTGGGGTATGGTCGGATGGATTGAACTGGGTTTTGATCCCAACACTAAGTCCAGTCCATAGCTCATCAGGACTTGGCCAAATAGCATACAAAGGGCCCCAGAGCCAGAACTCCACAATTCCAAAGGCTATTCCTCTGAACCCATCAACCTCCTTTGGGTCTGAGTACCCCTGTGCTCCAAAGCATTGTGCTGGTTGCCAAGGGATTCATCCTGTCTCTGGTTATATGGCTTGGTTTATCTGTCCAACCCCAGAACCCCCTGCCGGGTGGCTCAGTCCCACTCTTACTGGAACCAGCAGCGGTAACAACTGTGACCAGCACTTCCTATGTGCCAAGCCCCGGGCTGAGGGCCTTACAAGTTCTTTACTTAAATCAGCATCACTGACCCCTTTCTTTCTCTCACACCCACACACGATCTATCAGTAAACCCTCCCAAATTTATCCCCAATGCACTTTCTACATCTGTATCTCTGGTCCAACTCTCCAAGACTTCTCCCTTTGTTGCCATGGCCTTCCATCTTCCACACTTGCCCCCATCTAATCTGTTCTCAACACGAGATCCAGAAGGATCTTGTTAAAACACGAGTCACACCAAATTACATCTCTCCTCAAAACTCTTCAGCGGCAACCCAACTCTCCTATAGTAAAAGCCAAAGTCTTTAAAAGGGCCTGCCCAGACCAACGGGCCCTCTCTGTGATCTCTCTGACTCCATCTTCGACCTCAGTCACTCTTCTCCAGCCACATGGGCCCCCCTCATATTCCAACAATACACCAGGCATGCCCACTTCAGCCTGCCAGTTCCCTAGAAGGCTCTTTCCCAGATATCTTCATTACTTGCTCCCTTTTCTCCTTGAAGCCTTTGTGAGAACACCGCTTCCTACGGCAGGCCTTCTCTGACCACTCCACTTAAAACTATACCTCCAACCCCAGCTCTCCCTAACCCCTACCCACTTTACCCCTAACTCTCTCGTATGCATATAATTTTCTTAGTGATTTTTGTCATCCTACGTTGCAACGTAAGCTCCACGAAGACAGAAATTTTTGTGTTTTGTTCATTGCTCTGTCCTCAATGCCTAGAATAGTGCCTGGTTCATAGCAGGTCCTCAATAGTCATTTCATTTGGTCCTTATATATGTTCAACAACCTTGACCAGTACTTATTATACCTACTTGATCGATAATAAAATTGGGGTTCACGATGGTTTAAGTGATTTATTGTAGGTCACACAGCCAGGAGGCAGCTGTGCTCTTGGTGGGACCTCAGCATCTTCTCTTGTGACCTGTCCCCAAAGGTATCCCAAGGGCATGGTCAACCTTCTTCAGCATCTGTCCCCCCACCAGCTCAGCCCCTGGAGACTCAGATATTCACTCTGCACTTGAGATAACATGTCAACCCCAGAACTAAAGCCCACAGTGATCAGATGTGCAAAGGGAACCAAGTCCGAGCATTCCCTCATCCCCTGTCCATCCCTGCTCTGCCTATATCAAAAAGCTCCCCAGGGCTTCCCTGGTGGAGCAGTGGTTGAGAGTCCGCCTGCCGATGCAGGGGACACGGGTTCGTGCCCCGGTCTGGGAGGATCCCACATGCCGCGGAGCTGCTGGGCCCATGAGCCAAGGCCGCTGAGCCTGCGCATCCGGAGCCTGTGCTCCACAACGGGAGAGGCCACAACAGTGAGAGGCCCGCGTACCGCAAAAGAAAAAAAAAAAAAGCTCCCCAAAGGTTGGTCCCTCAGCAAGCTGCTGTCTAAGCTGAATGCCTGACAAAATTCAGTTACTTCCACGGAGTCACGACTTCCCTCGTGCATTCAAATCCCTTTTATAAATGTGCATTACTCTCCATGTGTATCCGGTAGGAAAATTTCCAATGAACACTAACATGGGCCCATTATCAAACAGAGGGTATTCATAGGGAAACATGCATTATTCAAGCCCAGCTAATAACGGTGAGGCAGGGGAAAAAACGTCCTCTGATTCAACATCCCTAAGAGAACAGGAAGGGTCCCAGCACTGCGAGAACAAGGCCAGCTCTTCTCCCGGGTGCCCCACCAATGGGCAGGGATCAGGAGAGGGGCCTCTAGGACCCAGTGCAGCCCATCTGAGGGCAGGTCTGGGAAGATGGCTCAGGGCATCCGGAGAAGGAGGTGAGTCAGAGTCTTCCCAAGCCCCTTGTTCAGGTTCTGGTGTCCACTGGGGGAGGGGGTGAGGAAGGGGGTCAGTGCCCCGTGGATGCCATTCCCAGGGGCAAACACTGCTTGGGTTTTCGTTGTAGCTGCTGAAGGGGGACGGTGAGATGCAGGTGGATATGAGGGGGTGGTTAAGAGGAAGCCCTCTTCCTCTCTTCTCAAGGCTGCATTGAGAAAGAGGCTCCTGCCCCTCCCCCACCTCCAGGCCCCAGAGGGAATCCTTCCAATCCTGTCTCCTCGGTCCTCTCCACGAAGGACTGTCTAACCTGACTCACCAGTGCTTAATAGTCACTGGATGACGTCACGATGCCTCCCAGCAGGAGCTAATTCCATTCTTCCTCTTTTGCACCCTGCTACTCACCACAGGATGGAGTTTGTTAAGGTGATGAGAAGAACTGGTTGAGAAGGAACCTGAAAAGCTAGAGGGGGCTCCTTAACTTAGATGCAAACTTTGGGACCGTTTACCCCTCTGAGCCAGGTCTGAGAGGCTGTGTCACCCACGCTGTTGGTGGGTCCCCACGTTAGCTTGCGAAACGCGGGGGCCACAGCTCTGTGGGCAGGGGTTCCTCACACCAATAACACAACCTCTCAAAAAACATATGTCCAGGCCCAGGTGGCCTATGCCATCCCCCGAACTGATGAATGGGTCAGAAAGCGACCTGGCTAGGGGGGTACCCACCTGGCAATATCCACATCGCCAGGGATCTTAGTGTCCAGAAACCACCTCCATATACCGGGGTCGCAGTAGTTTGGCAATACCAGGGAAGCACTCGCACACTGAATTACAGACAGCTAATTTGTCTTCGTCTTACCAAGTGTGTGGTGGGTGACCATGGAAGATGGAGCACCATGGGAAATCAGCCTTGAAATGAGCTTGTAGAAGAACTAGCTGGACAGACCAGGGCAGACCTGGTGTGAAGGGTCAGAGAACAAGGGTACTTCTCTCTCTAGGTCTCCACAGCACACTGCTAACAGAACTAAGCAGAAAGCAAGGGCAAAACAGCAAGGACCTGGAGAATTTCTGAGGTGTATTTGTTCTTGTTTGAACATTCATTCACGGAGCGCCCACTAGCGTAGCACCTATGGTATTACACTGAAGCGCTCGCCTCTAAAGAGGATTCTGTAATTACTGGTGCAGTGGAGAAAAAGTGTAGCCTGGGGCTGGCTCCTTGGTCCTGGCTACACTTGAATGCACACCCCCGGCGCACATATGCACGCCACACATCCATGCACGCATGCACATCTGTGTGTACAACCAGTGCACCCACAAGAACACATTTACGCCCCTGTGTATGTATGGCTACAAACCTTTACATACAAATCACACTTATACATGTGTTTGTACTGTATGTGAACAAAGTCAGGACTCCCAAGAGAAAAGTGCTGGCTTTAACTGGTTGACGGAAATCTAAGCAGGTACACTCATCTCCTCTGAATGATAATGACTAACAGAGACTGCCAGGCTGCTCCGTTCATCCTTTATATTCTGGTTAATTACAAGACATTTCCCCACTGTTGTAAAGGTTAGCGGAACACACGGTACACATTTAGCTGGAAGAATCTGGCGATACAAATGCCTCTGTAGTCGGCAGCATCAGTTATTGGGCCGAGCTAGTGGGAGACAAGGACCTGTTAGTGGAGGAGACAGGAGAGGGGGGCCTAACCTGCCTCCATGGCTCTGGGGACCGAGAAGTGCATGGAACCTATGGCTTCTTCTCATCCCAGTGGATTCAGACTTCCCTCCACAACAGTGAGCCCCTGCTCTCAGCCTGATCACTCGCCTTTCCCCATCACCTGGCTGTCCTGCTGGCTGGACCATCCCTTCATGTCCTCCCACATCCACATCCACACCAAATCCAGTTCATTCAGCCTCAGAAAATTTCTCCAGTGTGTATCCTTCTTTCAGTGTTCTAAGCCGTTCCTGCCCTAAACTCATGCTGTTTTTTGCTTGGTTTTGGTTCACCGATTCACTGTCTCTGGCCCATCTTAAAACATGTTGCAGACAGTCATCTTTTAAAAATGGCAATCTGATTGCCACTTTGCAAACTTGGGTGTGCATCCTGCACTCTGCCCTTCCCTTGTCATTGAGGACCTGCCTCGCTGCCTTGGTCACCAGCCCTGCAGAAAGGCTTTTATTACTCACTGCCTTTTGCTGGACAAAGCCAGGTTCTGGCGCACCGGATCCTCATCTCACTGAGATTCATGCCAAAGATATAAAATTCGGTGCAGATGCCTAAGACCCAATGCTTCAAGCTGTAGACCTTCTAGCAGATGGGGAAGCCCTTACTACGGAGAAGAACAGTGATTACAGAACAGAGCTGAAGATGCCTCAGAGTAACAAAAGATGAGGTATCTGTTGCCAGGTCAACTGACTTAAAGGATAAATATAAAACTATCACACCAGACTAGATCGGGATGCTGCCGACACAAATGAAGAGGCTGGAGTGGCACCACCACTGCTACTGCACTGGCACTCTTGATTGCCATGGAAGGCTTCAAGAAGATTAGCAAAGGTGCTAATCCGGCGGAAACCAGGAATGGTGCGAGGCTGCGTGTTGACGCTATAACTGCTGAACTAAGGAAGCAGCCCAAACCTGTGCTAAACCCCGAAGAGACTGCTCAGTTTGCCACAATGTCTAAAAATGGAGACAGAAATCAGCAACATCATTTCTGATGTAACCACAAAGATTCAAAGGGTGTGCTTACAATAGAGGACAGGAAAACACTGTATGATGAATCAGGAACTGAAGGCACAAAAGTTGACTAAGATTACATATCTCTCTGCTTGAATAATACATCAAAAGTGCAGAAACGGGGATTCCAGGATACTGATGGTTTCTGGTATCCACTCTTGAAATTGCCAATGCCCAGTGAAAGTCTTTGGTTATAACTGTTGAAAATGCCCTCAGTACACTCAATTGGAATAGGATGAAAATTGGCTTTTGGGTTATAAGAGCCCAAGCTCCAGGTTTCGGTGTCACAGAATGAACCCAACAAGGCTGATGCTGCTGATGGTGTGGTATTTGGAAAAGTGAGCTGGACCCTCAATCTTTAAGAGGTTTTGCTTCATGACCTAGGAAAAACTGGAGAAGTTATTGTGACCAAAGGTGATGCCACATTCTTGCAAGGAAAAGGCAACAATATTGAAATTGAGAAACATAGTTAAGAAATCACTGAGCAGTTAGAATGTTACTGTTAGTGACCATGAAAAAGAAAAACTAAATGAACATCTGGCAAAACTTCAGATGGAGTAACTCTGCTGAAGATTGCTAGGACAGGTGACGTGGAAGACGATGAAAAAAAAATAGTCCCAGATGCTCTGAATGCCACAAGAGCTGCTGTTGACAAAAGAGTCACCTGGATGCTTTGCTTCAGTGCGTTCCAGGCTTGGATTCACTGATCCAGCTAAATGAAGAGCAAAAAATTGGTACAGAAATCATTCAAAGAACACTCAAAACTCTGGCAATGACCGTTGCTAAGAATGCAGGTGTTGAAGGATAACGGATAGTTGAGAAATTTTTGCAAACTTTATCTGAAGCTGGTTATGCACCATGCTGGGCAATTTTTAAAATATGGTGGCAAAAGGAATCGTCAACCCAACTCAGATGGTAAGTAGTGCTCTGCTGGGAGATGCTGGTGCAGTTTTTCGGTTAACCACAGCAAAACTCGCTGTGCCGCTGGAATTGCTAAAGGAGAGGAGGACCCTGGCATGGTAGATGGGGGGCAGCATAGGGGGTGGCCCATGTTCTAATTCCTAGGAGCTATTTAAAATATTTTTTATTTTATATTGGAATATAGTTGATTAACAGTGTTGTGTCAGTTTCAGGTGTACCGCACACTGATTCAGTTATAACCCTAACCCTAACCCTACTGTATAGCACAGGGAACTCTGCTAAACACTCTGTAATAACCTAAATGGGAAAAGAATTTGAGAAAGAATAGAGACATGCTTTGCTATTAATAATGGGCTGTGCAGCGGTCTTCATGAACAGCTTCCCAGAAGTCAGCTGGAGGAGACGACCGGAAGAAGAATGTTTAAGGGAATCTCTATGGCCATCAGTTATTGGTTTCAGTTGCCTTTGCAACACTTTCCTCTCTCCATGGAACATCCTTTCTCCTCTTTTCTGCTCGGTTACCTCTTGTTGGAAGGTCTCACTCAGAGGTTACTTCTTCTCTGCCTCTCTGTCTACGTCTCAGGGAGTAGCCAGTGCCCTCTCCAGGCTTCATTCGGACCTCTGCTGAAGCCCTCATTACACGGGAACAGCAGGTCAAGCCTAGCCATTTGCCTCATGAGCTCCTATGTCTGCATCCCGGGACTGACACAGAGCCAGGCATATAGAAGGTTTCCAATAAGGGTTTGATGACTGAGTGGATGAATGACCCACTGTTACAGAATATGTGCTTTGAATTAATTTCTGGCAAAAGGAAGGGGTTACACTTGAAGCCTGGTGAGGTGAGGGGCATCACGTATGTGTTCACGCTCACTTTTCAGTTCAGGCCCACTTTTTTTTTTTAAGATTTCTTTTTTTTTTTTTATGTGTACCATTTTTTAAAGTTTTTATTGAATTTGTTACAATATTGCTTCTGTTTTACGTTTTGGTTTTTTGGCCGTGAGGCATGATCTTAGCTCCCCGACCAGGGATCGAACCCTGCGTTGGAAGGTGAAGTCTTAACCACTGGACTGCCAGGAAAGTCCAGGCTCCCTCTTGATTGAATTCAGGAGCTTGGCTTTGTAGGTAGCCGGCCCTGGGCTCCTGAGACTTATGCTGAGGCCCCCAGAGGCCCAAACCTGGAAATGAGGCTGGTAAGGGTCTGGCAGCTCAGAGGGCTGCCAAGAATAGGACAGATGAGTCAGAGCTTGAGCCATGGGACACCTGAGGCATTTTTGCTCTGGCCCAGGACTGTGGATCGATCACAAGTAAGAACGCAACATGTTCATGTGAAAAACAGAAGCTTCAGCTTGTTACCGTAAAAAGCCTCAAGCATCTCAGTAAATGCAAATTGTTCTCAAATGGAAAAGTTTATTTGGCAGACAATTGAGACTCAGCACAGGACTTCTAGAAAGCAGAATATCTTCCAGTCTCCTGGTCACCAGGGTTGACTTGACAAGACAGGCAGTAAGAAGGGACAGCGGGGCCAGGCTGGGATCTGGCTGAAGGGAGGGACGGACACTAGAAGATGATCATGAGGTCAGAGTGGCAGCAAAGGGAACACGTGTGAGAAGGAGCCAGAGCGGGCAGCTCGCTCTCACTGCACAAGGGTTTCCCATACAACAAACAGGGGGTCAAGGTGACTGATGGGGTAGGAAGCTTCAAGTTTCCATTTCTTGAGTGACTGCTACGTGTCCAATATTTTACCAGGAGCTCCTTTAATTTCCAGTAGCCCTGTGGGGTTAATATTATTCCCTCTACAGACGAGGAAAGCAATAATGAGCGGTGCTATCCTTCCTGCCAGGGAAGCCCCTCACCCTTTGTGATCATTGGCCACTGTGGGCATTTAAAAAAAGGCTCTTCTCACTGTCATCCCATTAGGCTTAAAAAAATAAAAGCGGAACAACCAAGAAAGCAATTAACACTCTGAGAAGGACTGGAAATACTCCTTGCTTGGAGACAGAGGGATTGATTATACAACCTCAGTGGCCTTCCCAAACCGGTAGGAACCTTATAGAACCTCAAGTCCTGGGGTTGCCAGGTACAGGAACCTCTTTTAATCTGCTTAGGTAAATGCCTGCTACAAATAGGTCAAAGAGAGAATTCTCTGGTTGAAGCTGGGGTGGAAATCCCACCTGCTCAGCCCCTAGCAAAACAGCTGCTGGGAGAACCCCTTGGCCTGCAAGGAACCCACTTTTAAAGCTCACTCTCTTGGGCCCATATTACACACATGGGGAGGACTCGTGCCCTAAGAGGGGATTGGCGGCCTCAGCCTCTACTTTGCCTTTATCTCTAGACTAGACCTTTCTTCTCTGAGCTACAGATGGACAGAATAGCCAAGTACTTATTAGATAGTCTCTCAACCCCTGATGTCCCAGAATCAATGTGTCTCAAGCAAAATCCATCCCCTACCTCCCTGTGCCAGAGGCTACCTTGGTGAATAGTACTTTTTTTTTTTTTTTACACTCACTTACTCAAGCTAGAAACCTAAGATTCACCCCTGATGCATTCATCTGCTTTCCCCATCCCCCCTCACTCCCAAATCTGACGAGTCCTGAGTCCAGGGAGGTTTGCCATGGAAAGGTCCCTTCTGGTCTGTCTGCCCCTCTCCCTCTCCACCGCCTCTGCCTAAACTCTGGATCCTCATCCTCATTCTCCAGAACTCTTAACTGTCCCCCACTAGTTTCATTCTAGAGCAAAGATTTTTCTAGAATGAAAACATGATCACACCTTCCCTCTTGTTAAAACTTCTGATCACCTCTCATCACCATGGAACCAAGCCCAGCTTTACTGCAGCTTTTTACGACGAGACCCCCACCTCTCTTTCTGGCCTCGTGACCCCGCTACCCCTCACTGCTTTGTTTTTTTTTTCCTTGTTGTTTGTTTGTTTGTTTTTGCTGTACGTGGGCCTCTCACTGTTGTGGCCTCTCCCGTTGCGGAGCACAGGCTCCGGATGCGCAGGCTCAGCGGCCATGGCTCACGGGCCCAGCTGCTCCACGGCATGTGGGACCCTCCCAGACCGGGGCACGAACCCACGTCCCCTGCATCGGCAGGCGGACTCTCAACCACTGCACCACCAGGGAAGCCCCCTACTGCTTTGGACTGCAGACTTCGCTCTAGGTCGGCAAATGTTTTCTGTAAAAGGTCTGTGAGTAAATATACTATAGGCTGTGGCCCATCGTCTCAGGTGCAAACTACCCAACTCCGGTAGCAATGAAGCAGTTGTAGACAATCTGTCTATGAATGAGTGTAACTGAGTTCCAAGAAATCTTTACTTATGGACACTGAAATTTGAATTTCATGTAATTTTTATGTGCTATGAAATATTCTTCTTCTTCTGATTTTTTTCCTCCAACTATTTAAACATGTAAAACCCATTATTAGCTCAAGAACCATATGAAAACAGACAGAGCGTGAGGTCTGGCCTGCAGGCTATAGTTTGCTGACCTGTGCTCCAGATACACACAGATACTTGTGGTTCCTTAGACTTAGCACTTTCACGCAACCTCGCTTCAGCTCTACCTGGAATGCTTCTTTCCACTGACTGTCTGGCATCTTTCTGAGACTCACACTGAAGTCACTGCCCTTTTCCGGCTCTCCTTAAGTGTGTCCAGCAAAACGAAGTGCTTCTTTATCTCCAGTCCTAGAACCCTTCATCAGGCCTCAACTATAGCTCTTCTCATGTGGCAGAGAAGTTGTAGATTCATGTCTGTTCCTCTCTTGAACGTGCTCTCCTTGAGAGCAGAGACTGGCCTCGTTGTGTTCATCTTTCTGTGCTGTCACGTGGTAGTGTCACATGGGACACGCTTGTTAAATGAAATACAATTGCCCACCTTCCGACAGCCAGCTCCCGGCAAAGCAAGCCTAGAACTCAGATCCTCTGATACCATGTAGTATTGGTTAAAATTGTGCCTAGCTATGAACAGCCCTAAATTCTGATTGGATTGAGACAGGAATGGAATGTGCTGTGTTGTAGGTTAGTTAGATTTATTTTATTTTAATTTTATTTTTTGTTTCTCTGGGACAAAACATCCATCGATATAATCAGGAGTTGGTAATTGTTGGCTCTGAAGCGCCCTACATCCCTTGAGACTCTAATGCCATAAAGCTGAGTGCGGGTGAAGCTGATCCCATGCTGATGACTCCCCAGGTCCATTCTTTAAACTTCTCCCCCCTGCTCTGTGCCCCCAGAGCCAGACCCCTGTGGACGGCTACGGAACAAGGGGGCCCACTGGTCAAACTGGTCAGTCTCCCAGGGCATAGAGCAGACTGTTCTCTTGTTGCTGGTTTCCTATTGGGTTTGCAGATGGGAGGCACAGCAGATGTGAGGGAGGGAGATGGGCAAGATCTGGTTACAGATTCCTGGGGCCCCCTCCTCCTGCACTGGTTACTGATTCCCAGGCCCCCTCCTCTTGCACTGGTGACAGATTCCCGGGCCCCCTTTGCACTGGTTACTGATTCCCAGGCCCCCTCCTCTTGCACTGGTTACTGACTCCCAGGCCCCCTCCTTCTGCACTGGTTACTGGTTCCCAGGCCCCCTCCTCTTGCACTGGTTACTGACTCCCAGGCCCCCTCCTTCTGCACTGGTGATATTTCCAGGTCCCTCTTCCTGCACTGGTGACAGATTCCTGGGCCCCCTCCTGCACTGTAGTTTGGCAGTGGTCAGGCTCAGCTGTGCCGGGCGGCCCCCCTTCAATGGCTCCGGCTCTTGCTCCTCTGTCCCCTGGCCCTTTCTCTACTGTGGTAACGGTCTCTCTGTCGTTCATTCTCCGGGTAATCTCATTAAAAAGAAACCCTCTGGGGTTTCCTTTAATCTCACCTTTACCTCTGTAATTGGACCCTTCACTAAACCTTCTTCAGTTAAAGCCATGCAGTAAGTATGCTCCCGTCTCCTACTAGACCCCTGGCGGAAAGCTCTCTCTGCTACTCTTTGGGACTGAACTTGCAAGTAGCAAAACTTAGAATGGTCTTTAGTGGTTCCAAAGTTTTCCCTCCTTTAGAGCAATGTTTCTCATTCGGGGGTGATTTTGCACTCAGGGGACATTTGGCAAAGTCTAGAGACTTTTTGGTTGTCGTGTGTGTGTGGGGGGGGCGCGTTGCTGGCATCTAGCATCTAGTGGGTAGAGGCCAGGGATGCCGCTAAACATCCTGCAGTGCGTGGGGCAGGTTCCCACAACAGAGGATCATCCAGGCCACGATGTCAGTTGTGCAGAAGCTGAGAAACCCTGCATTATAAAGCTACCAACTGAGCTTCCAAATGATTATTGTAGACCCTTGCACTGTATACCCTGAGTCTGGAAAACACGAGAGAAAGTTCACAGGGGAGAATCATGTATGAACACAACCAGTATACAGTGCAATATGTTAGGATGCCAGACCCAGATAAACACGGCTGGGGTCCACGCTCAGACTCCGACATTCTATCGAGGAGACCTTGAGCCAGATACCTACCCTCTCTGCAACTCTCGCTCCTCATCTGTAAAACGGGGCTAGTAGTAGTACCTGCTTTACACAGTTGCTGTTAGGTCTGAATGAAGTAATACATGCCAAGTTCTTGAAACCCAGAGAGACACGCTGGCACACACCAGTGTGCAAATCCTGTTCTGGGCTGTCTTGGGCGGAGTCAGAGAGAGAATAAGAAAGGGCCTGACTTTGAGAAGTTCATAACTAAAACCGCTTTTCAGATTGTGGGTTGTTCCCTGCTACAGACGTGTGAAATTGATTTCGAGGTTGCAACTAACATTAAAAATTGGAAAAGAAATTTTCAGGGTGCCTCACCCTTACTAAGGGTAAATACCACTTGGTGACATTTTCCTTTTCGTTCTGCAGATATATATGTGTGTCCTGGGTTGCGATGGAAAATGTATTTTTTTATGGTGGGGTGAGATTAACAAAACAAAGTTTAAAAGATACCAGTCAAATAGGAAAAGTGAGGCACCCAAAGCACCGTGAGAAGGCCCTGTGATTTTGCAGAAAAACTCACATAGGGCTGCGAATGAATTCCAGCTTCACCATGTATAGGCTGTGTGATCTGTGCGTGTTGGGCAAGTTACATAACCTCTCTGAACCTCAGCTTCCTCAACTGAAATACGGAAATTAAAAACATATTCGCCACTGCGCTGTGGGGAGGATCGAATGGGGCAACACGCATACACTGCCTAGTACAGGGCCTGGTACACAGTAGGTGTGCAATGGATGTGTGCCCCTGACCTAGAGACTGCCTGGCCTGGGTCCTCATTGGCAGAAAACCCTAATGTATGACCGTGACAAATGGGCCCTCAGAAACTTGAAATATTAGAAACACCTGGTACCTATTTAATCAGATGAAACAGTAACATTCATCTCTTCTTTCCTAGTTTGGAAAACACAACAGAAAGATCCAGAGAGGTGCTTCACTCCCGCAAAGGCCCAACCTCAGCGGCAGAAAGAATGTATCCAGGAAAGCTCTCGGAGCCAGGCTCGTCAGACCAGGTTGGTTTCCTGTTTATTTTTAAACATATTTCAAGGGACTCCTGCTACCCAAGGCTAAGGAAATGAGGTTATTCATAAAAGATTCAGATTTTACAGGTAATGCTTCTACTCTCAGTGCTGCTTTTATCCCAGTGTCCAGCCTGAAAGCCTGGCCCTGGGGGGCCCCGCTCTGCCGGTGCCACCTCCCGGGTGGGCAGTGTGCTCAGAGCCTCCGAGGTGAGGCTTGGAGGGACGAGCTGCCAGGATCTCCTCCACTGGAGTCACTGCTCCCTCCCGCCCCTCGGCGGTGAGGTGGTGATCACAGCTCTACACACCAGTGTGCAAATCCTGTTCTGGGCTGTCTTGGGCGGAGTCAGAGAGAGAATAAGAAAGGGCCTGACTTTGAGAAGTTCATAACTAAAACCGCTTTTCAGATTGTGGGTTGTTCCCTGCTACAGACGTGTGAAATTGATTTCGAGGTTGCAACTAACATTAAAAATTGGAAAAGAAATTTTCAGGGTGCCTCACCCTTACTAAGGGTAAATACCACTTGGTGACATTTTCCTTTTCGTTCTGCAGATATATATGTGTGTCCTGGGTTGCGATGGAAAATGTATTTTTTTATGGTGGGGTGAGATTAACAAAACAAAGTTTAAAAGATACCAGTCAAATAGGAAAAGTGAGGCACCCAAAGCACCGTGAGAAGGCCCTGTGATTTTGCAGAAAAACTCACATAGGGCTGCGAATGAATTCCAGCTTCACCATGTATAGGCTGTGTGATCTGTGCGTGTTGGGCAAGTTACATAACCTCTCTGAACCTCAGCTTCCTCAACTGAAATACGGAAATTAAAAACATATTCGCCACTGCGCTGTGGGGAGGATCGAATGGGGCAACACGCATACACTGCCTAGTACAGGGCCTGGTACACAGTAGGTGTGCAATGGATGTGTGCCCCTGACCTAGAGACTGCCTGACCTGGGTCCTCATTGGCAGAAAACCCTAATGTATGACCGTGACAAATGGGCCCTCAGAAACTTGAAATATTAGAAACACCTGGTACCTATTTAATCAGATGAAACAATAACATTCATCTCTTTCCTAGTTTGGAAAACACAACAGAAAGATCCAGAGAGGTGCTTCACTCCCGCAAAGGCCCAACCTCAGCGGCAGAAAGAATGTATCCAGGAAAGCTCTCGGAGCCAGGCTCGTCAGACCAGGTTGGTTTCCTGTTTATTTTTAAACATATTTCAAGGGACTCCTGCTACCCAAGGCTAAGGAAATGAGGTTATTCATAAAAGATTCAGATTTTACAGGTAATGCTTCTACTCTCAGTGCTGCTTTTATCCCAGTGTCCAGCCTGAAAGCCTGGCCCTGGGGGGCCCCGCTCTGCCGGTGCCACCTCCCGGGTGGGCAGTGTGCTCAGAGCCTCCGAGGTGAGGCTTGGAGGGACGAGCTGCCAGGATCTCCTCCACTGGAGTCACTGCTCCCTCCCGCCCCTCGGCGGTGAGGTGGTGATCACAGCTCACTCTTCCCTCAGGCCTCTGTCCTACGCACACCAATATACCACACTCTCTCACTCACAACACAGCCCACTCTATCCCCCAGGGTCTTATATAGGGCCTTCTGCTTAATGGGTGTGCAGTACAAGTTCATATTGAATCAACCAGAACCAACGTCAGTTTGTAATTGGTGATAGTAATGGCTTAATGAGCAACTCTGAAGCCAACCCTCGGTGTTTATCTCTCTGGATAAATTTTGTGTACTTTGAACAAACTCAAGTTGAAAAGGAATGCTGTCATCTACTCCCACCCATCCATTGGATTTGGGGATCTCCTCTAGGCGTGGAGAGCTCCCTGCCTCGCGGTCAACCCACTCATTTTTATGGGCGGCTCTCGGGGTTAGGAAATTCTTCACGATTGGAGCAGAAATCTGCTTACCTGCAGTTTCCACCTGCCATTCTCGGTCTGATCCCTTGCCACCAGACAGCTCTTCACAGATGTGAGCACCTAAGCTAGAGAGCTCCCTAGAGCTGTTTTGCCTATCGTTTGTCAAACGTCTGTGTTCTACGTGAAATGAACAAGAGCCGAAATGCGGGCAGCTCTCCCACTTTATACCTGGGTAGGCTAAACTCTGCCGGTTAAGTGGGTGGGCTCTGGATTCAAAAGGCAGGAGTTCAGATGGTCTTGGGAAACTGCCTTCATTTCTCTGGGCCTCAGCTCTCTCGTCCATCAAATGGGGATGGTGACGGTGTTTACTTCACAGGGTAACGATGAAGATTAAGTGAGATGACGCTGACCAAGCGCCTAGCACAGTGCCCGGCTCTCAGGAGGCCCTTGGCATAAACTAGTATGATTTGCCTGGCCTGAAGACGGGCAGCTCAGGGTACAGCATTCTGCACAATTTGAGAAGTGTCCTCCCTTGGACACCAGACCGCAACGGCAGATGTAGACACGCAGATATGCAGACCTCTGACTCTGCAAATGAGAGCAGGACAGCAGAGGCAACTGTACCCTGAAGACACACCGGACCCAGTCCGGGGACAAGATGGCCCCAGGCCTCATCTCTGCCGCCCCCCGCCCCCCCAAGGAAGCAGGGCAGCCCGGCCCCGCCTACCTTGGTACTGGGCGCTGAAGCCGCGCTGCCGGTGGTTGCCGTCCGACGTGAAGTGCAGCCGTAGCCAGTTTTTACTGCTGATGACGGGGGCCGGGAGGCTGGCTCCGGTGAACCTGTGGGGACAGGAAGACGGGGTCAGGGACCACAGCTGCCTGAGACCGGGCACCCGGGAATCTCCCCACTGCCCATGTGTGCTGGGGCCTCCTCCCAGGCCTGGCAGAAGGGAAGGCCGTGCTGGCCCGGCCGCCCACCAGTAGCCTGCAGCCTGGGCTGCTGGAGCTGGTTCCCCCAGGGGCTCTTCCCACTGCTGAGTTGCTGAGAGGAGGGGGCGATCCTTCAGGCCTGGAACAGAGGCCTATTTCTCCACCTTCAGCAGAGGTCTAGCTGCCCAGGAGAGAGGTCCAACCCTCCCAGCAGAGGCCCGTCACCCCAGCAGATGTCCACATACCCACCCCCAGCAGAGATCCAGATTCCCCACAAAGGTCCAGCCCCAAGCAGGGGACCAGCCCAGCTCTCCGGAAGAGGTTCAGCTACCCCGAGCCAGCCCCTCAGGGACGCGAAGGAGTCAGGAGAAAGGGCTCAGGCAGCCACTACAGGCAGCACGGCCCTTCCCAGGTGTGAGAGCCTGTTTGGGGGTCACTAACTAGGCGCTGGGTCTTCTCTGGCTCCTGCCCCTGTCTCTGCTCCTCCACAGGAGGCCAGCCCCCACTGCTGGGCCACCTCTCCACCCTTAGATTAGCCTTGTCTGCTTTCAGCCAGTCCGGCTCAGTGGCTGGGAAACCCGGATATCCCCGACCGTCGCCAGGTACTGCCCCAGCCTCTCGACCAGCTGTGTCCTGAGCCAGCTTTCAGGTCAATCAGGTCTTTCCTCCTAGAGTTGCTCAGAGATCAAGAACCTTCCATGGCTCCCCGGTGCCCACGCAAGACCGGCTTTCCAAACTTTCCGCACTGTCCCCTGCTTGAACGGGACTCCGCTCAGTGCTGGCCCCTCTGCCACACCCAGGCGAAGCCCCGGATGCCCCTCGTCGCTCTGCTCGCTGTCCTGCACCCCAGGAGCCCCTCGCCCTTCTCTCCTCAACCCCACAGCCTCCAGCGGGCCGATGCCCAGTGTCTCTCTGCTCCTCCAACCTGCGTCTGAATCAGGGACCAAACCTCCTGATGTATCCCCTTTGGCACCATCGCTCCCACCCCGCCTGGACACCCTGCTTACATCGAAGCATTCCAAGCTTTCTCCTTTTCTATGCCTTTGCCTTTTCTGCCTGGAATGTACCCGTGCGTAACCCTCT
Source organism: Neophocaena asiaeorientalis asiaeorientalis (assembly GCF_003031525.2). Classification (NCBI taxonomy): domain Eukaryota; kingdom Metazoa; phylum Chordata; class Mammalia; order Artiodactyla; family Phocoenidae; genus Neophocaena; species Neophocaena asiaeorientalis. The sequence continues at coordinate 1,497,339 of NW_020175208.1, read as the reverse complement.
CTCCTGCTCCAGCCGTATCACTTGAGACACTTCGGGATGCCCTCAGATACCATGTCCCCAGGAAGGCCTTTCCTATTCTCCTTGGCTCTGAAGCCACACGGACTTGGGTTCAGATCCAGGCTTCACCGCTTCCTACCAGTGTGACCTGGGACCAGTTAGTTGATCTTTCTGAAAATGGAGGAAAAATACTGGCCCGGAGAGTCTGTGGGAGTACGTGAGAGGCCTTACGGGCAAAGAACCTAGCCCAGTATCTGACACATATTAGCTCAATAAACATAATTTTCCTTTCCCCTCCTCTGTCATGCCACAGCATGTTATTAAAATTATAATTCATTTATCTAGGTGTGTGTCTCCCTGGGATAATGCCTCAAAGAGGGCGGTGCAGACTGGTGGGTGGGTGGGGGAGGGGAGAAGCTGGGACTCTAGAGGGATCGGCTGTGTTATCTTATGAAAATTACTTAAATTCTCTGTAACTTCATCTGTAAAATGAAGATAGTAATCCCTCTCTCAAAGGGCTGCCGGGATTGAATGAGATAATACACAAAAAAGACTTAAGCACGGTCTCTGCAAAATAGAAAGCTCTTGGTAAATGGCAGCTGCTATGTTATTCTCCATCATCTTTATTCTTCATCTCTGTACTAAGCACCTAACACAATGCTCGATACAAAGTAGGTGTGTCAGGATTCCAGAAGAAAACAGATGGCTCGGTCATATGAGAATAATTCCAGTTGAATGAATGGCCTCGTCACCACCAGGGATGGGGCAGTATCCGGAGGCTGTTAACAGGGGTCTGGTTTCCACTCACAGGCCTGGAGAGGACATGGTTATCCCTGAAGGAGAGGGTAGCATAGAAAGGGCCACCATGCAGGACCCAGATCTTCAGTCAGTGGAGATGACAGCCAGTTTGTGAAAATCCCACAAGGAGGGAGAAAGACACACTCTCCTCCCTCCCCTCCCCTCCTCCAATGTACTGCTGATGCTTCTGTCGATGTAGCCCAATTGGAAGCCAGAGGGCAAGGGAGCATATGGATGCAGTCTCACAAGTAAGTCTTCCTAAGCATGGAACAGGGTAGACAAGGGAGGGGAGATGATCTGGAGGGGTGAAAGGAAGAGATCCAGCATGGTGGGTCTCCATAAATGCGTATTAGACAAAGGAACTAACCAAGGAGCTTCTCACCCTGCAAAACTGAGTTTTTACTATAATGAAAAGCTGACATACACCAACCTCCAGGAATATCACCCATATTGCTATGGTAGGAGCTATTACAGAAACCAATTACTGTATTTCACCAGACCCCATTTAAAATACTTTATTACAGGCAGAGTCATTTAAGTTTTCTAAGGAGCCACAAACAGTATTGTGGGTTTTTTCTTCCCCAGGCCAAATTCAATTCTATCTCAATGACAAAGCCTGGAGGCTATTTACATAAGGGAGGTAGAAATAGGGAGAAGTTACGTGAATAATTCAGAACCAAAGGCTGTTCACTGCAGGATGGAATGAGGGGAGGATGCTGGGGTCCCAAGAGCAGGAAGAGAGTAATGATCAAGGTTGTAACCGCAAGTCAGAAAGTCGGTATTCTCCAACCCTGGGATCTGCATTAATCCCCAATGGTACAGGCTGGAGGAGCCCGAAGGGACATCCCCTGCCTCCCATTTCTCCCACACCTTCACCTGCTCCCAGGAATCCTGATGATAATTGTTCATTCCCAAGGCTTAAACTCAGGGCCCTGTGCATCTTTACTCTGCACTACTCCTGCCTCCTTGGACATAAATGCACATTTGAGAGTTTTCTTGGCATCTGTCAGAGAATGGGAGGCTTAAACGTTGGAATCATCACATTAAACACTGCCATTGCGATGGTATCATGCCTCACGCAAAACTCTCCAATACAAAGAACAAATTACTGATGCACACAACAACATGAATGATTCTCAGAAGCATTACGCTGAGTGATAAAAGAGTATATACTGTGCGAATCCCTTTTTATGAAACTCTGGAAAAGACCGATCTACAGTGAGAGAAAGCACAGTGGCTGCCAAAGCTGGGGGTGAGAGGTACAGGTGGGGATTGCCTGGGAAGGGGTACAGGGGAACCTTCTGGGGTGACGAAAATGTTCTATATCTTGAATGAGATGGTGGTGATATGGCATATACACATTTGTCAAAGCCCCCAGAACTGTACATTTAAAATGGGTAATTTTAGGGACTTCCCTGGTGGTGCAATGGTTAAGAATCCGCCTGCCAATGCAGGGGACGTGGGTTTGAGCCCTGGTCCGGGAAGATCCCACATGCCGTGGAGCAACTAAGCCCGTGTGCCACAACTACTGAAGCCCGCACTGCCTAGAGCCCGAGCTCTGCAACAACAGAAGCCACCACAATGATAAGACTGCGCGCCACAACAAAGAGTAGCCCCCGCTCGCCCGTGCGCAGCAGCCAAGACCCAATGCAGAAAAATTAATAAATAAATTTAAAAAAATAAAATGGGTAATTTTATGTAAATTATACCTTAATAGAGTTAATTAAAAACAAATCTTCAGTGGCTCTAATCCTTAGAGTCAAAGACCATACCAGGGTCTACAAGCCTTAAAAAAGCCAGCGTGTCTTCACCTCTCATGTCTCCTCCTCTACTTACGCTTTACGCTCCAGCCACATGGGTCTCCATGCTGTTCAAAACTGGCCAGGACTGGGCTTCCCTGGTGGCGCAGTGGTTGAGAGTCCGCCTGCCGATGCAGGGGACACGGGTTCGTGCCCCGGTCCGGGAAGATCCCACATGCTGCAGAGCGGCTGGGCCCATGAGCCTGCGCATCCGGAGTCTGTGCTCCGCAAAGGGAGAGGCCACAGCAGTGAGAGGCCTGCATACCGCAAAAAAAAACAAACCCAAAAAACTGGCCAGGACCGCTCCTGCCTCGGGCTCTTTACACTTGACAGTTTCTTTGCCTGCTGGCTAGGTCTTCTCCCAGACTGCCACCTGGCTCACCCTCTCACTTTCTCAAAGCCCTTGGCCAAATGCCACCTTCCCAGTGAAGCCTTCCTGGTCTGACTTTTGCCTGCTTTCCCTCTCTGAGCACGTCACATAGACTTGCAGACAGACAGACACACACATACCCCATTCTCTAATCAAACAGAAGACCTATGTGAACTGGAACACACACTGCTTTTTAGTGCTTCTCTGCCTTTGCATGCTCATAATGCCTTTTCCCCTTGCACCACCTGGCTGCACAGAGAGGTTAAGAAACTTGCACAAGGTCACACAGCTATTAAGTGGCAGAAGTGGGATTCAAACCCAAACCATCCCACTCATGCTAGATAGAGCCTCTGTACTCGGGGAAGGCAGTGGAACAGTTTAGGCTGAATTCCATCCTGTTCCTTTACTTTCCCTCCCTCCGCCTCCTCCCAGGATCCTCTTTAATTTTGCTCCGTGTTAGAATCATAATTAAAGAAGAGAAACACAAAGAGAGATTCTCCCCTTCAAATATTTCTGTCCATATTAACTTCACTATGGGGGGTCTGGGGAATTCCAAGTTCACCCAGGAAATTGCTGCGGCAGTACAACATAAAATGTATTTAAGCAATTATGCTCAATTCTTTTTTCTTTTTGGTAAATTGACTTCCGTTAAATGGGGCTTCCTTAATGGAATCTGGCTTGGGGAGAATAAAAAAAAAAAATCACTCTCTTTAATGCATGTAGTTGATTCTGGAAAAAGTGGCTTTCAGTTTCTCTGCAGAAAGCTCTAAGCTCTGCTTGCAGTAATAGGAGAGCTCAGAGCAGACTGTGTGGATAGCATTTCTTCTTAAGAAGCTTCTCGTACAGTCACGATGTTGGGGTGCTGAGAGACACGCCCCACAAGACGACAATAGTGATCTGCAAGGAATTGCTGCCTAATTTTAAACCGAGAGGGAGTAATATTAGGAGATCTTGGTTTAAATCTCAGCATCCCTGAAAATGGACATCCTCAGGGGAACTTTCATCCATTCATTTACTCACCAAGCACATACTCTGTACAAGGTACTCTGCCTGCCGGTGGCTACCACGCCCACTGTGGTTCCCTAGATACAACAGTTTCTGCAAAGCCTGTCATCTACAAGGTTCGGCTTCACCGTCTCCTTCTCTGTGCAGCTTCTTGGTCGATAGCCTCTGGCTTCTGTCCTCCCAGAACACCTTCTGTGGGCTTTATCTCTTAACCAAGTTATGTGCACAGCCTGGATCTGATTCAGGCTTGAAGAATCTTCCAGGGCCAAGCATAAACCACCACTCCACCCCCGACCCACCTGGCCGGGGAGAAAGTGACATACAGGAGGTGCTTGCCACCCCACTCCCAAGCCCTCTGCCCTTTCCACCTGCTGTCTGCTCTCTCCGCTGGGGAATGGAGAGAACACCATGATGCAACTAGGGGAAGCCTTCTGGAAATGTCTTGGTGGTGGCACCAAAGGACACCGAGGCCCTTGTTGGAGGCTGACTCCTGTTCCCCCTCCCAAGCTTCCTTTCACCCTTGAAGTGAGCCTTTATTGACTCAGCCCTGACACCCAGTCTCATCACAAATGATTTCCGTATCTGTTTTTCTTTAGCCAAACGCCTAGGACTCTTGCTCTATCGAGGAAAACACTTTTCCCAAGACAAACCTGTGATGTTACATATTTTCCAGGAACTGGGTGAACGTCTGGGGTGAGTGCAAGTCCCTTTTGGCTGTGGGCTGCTGGAGCACCCCGGCCTCTAGACTTATCTTTGGAAAGAGGCCCTTTGGCTTCCCGAGGTTCTGGTTCCCAGCAGTGCCTGCCCACCCCAGGTACTGAGGCAGTTCTGAGAGGTCTGAGCTACCCTACAAAGATTCAACTCGTGGCTACCTAACTGTATGTTCTGGGGGTTGTTTTCTATGCTCTGAACAAACCAAAGCTTCCCCTCTTCTTCTTCTGGAACCCCTATCATTCGAATGTTGGTACGTTTAATGTTGTCCCAGAGGTCTCTGAGACTGTCCTCAGTTCTTTTCATTTTTTTTTCTTTATTCTGCTCTGCAGTAGTTATTTCCACTATTTTATCTTCCAGGTCACTTATAGGAAGGAAGGAAGGAAGGAAGGAAGGAAGGAAGGAAGGAAGGAAGGAAGGTAGAGGATAAAAGAAAATAAAATAAAGTAAGGTAAAATGGCACATATATACAACGGAATATTACTCAGCCATAAAAAGAAACGAAAATGGGTTATTTGTAGTGAGGTGGATGGACCTAGAAACTGTCATACAGAGTGAAGTAAGTCAGAAAGAGAAAAACAAATACCGTATGCTAACACATATATATGGAATTTAAGAAAAAAAAAGTCATGAAGAACCTAGGGGTAAGATAGGAATAAAGACACAGACCTACTAGAGAATGGGCTTGAGGATATGGGGAGGGGGAAGGGTAAGCTATGACAAAGCGAGGGAGAGGCATGGACATATATACACTAACAGACGTAAGGTAGCTAGCTAGTGGGAAGCAGCCGCATAGCACAGGGAGATCAGCTCGGTGCTTTGTGACCACCTAGAGGGGTGGGATAGGGAGGGTGGGAGGGAGGGAGACACAAGAGGGAAGAGATATGGGAACATATGTATATGTATAACTGATTCACTTTGTTATAAAGCAGAAACTAACACATCATTGTAAAGCAATTATACTCCAATAAAGATGTAAAAAAAAAAGCTTCCCCTCCCCCGTCATTCCTGCTCGTCAGCGTCCTCTCTCCCCATGATGTGCGCTCTCCTCCCAGCCACCACACCAAGGCATCATCCTTAACTCCTTCCATTCCTTCGCTCCCGTGGCCAACTGTGGCCACATGGTCTTTACTGCACGACCGCAACGTTCCTCACCCGCGCCACAGAGACAGCCTTCTGATCTGCCCTCGGCCTCCATCCATCTTCCATACTCTGTGCGGGCATGTGCTCAAGTCACTGCCTTGCTGGAAACCCAGCAGCAAAGGACCACTGGCTCCAGGATAAAGTCTAAGCTTTTTCATGTCTTCCCTGTCCAGTGACACCCACTTTGAGCTCCAGGCACTTTCATGTCTCCACGCCTTTGCATATGCTATTCCCTCTGCCTGGAATGCCTTTTCCTGCCGCCCGACCTGGCTACCTGGGAAAATATCAGATTCCATGAACCTAACAAAATGCCTCCTTTCCTCCACCTCTCCCTCTCCCTGCCCCTGTGGGAGGAGCAGTGCCCTCCATGTGTCCACTCTGCACCTTGGACATGCCCCACGGCTGTACTGAGCACAGTAGGCTTTAATCATCTTTTGACCTGATGACCACCTCCCTGACTCGAAGGCGAGCTCCATACACGCGGGGACAGAATTTTCTTTGTCTCTGTGTGTCCAGCAACAGCACAGTGCCTGGCACACAGAAACAAATCAGTTCCATAGAACCGGGCTTGGCAAACCACGGTGAGCTGTCTCTTTTGTCAGTAAAGTTTCACTGGGTCACCACCGTGCTCGTTCATTTACATATCGTCTGCTTTCAGGTTACAAAGGCGGAGCTGAGTAGTTGTGACAGTAACTATAACCAGCAAAGCTGAAAATCTTTACCTTCCCCTTTACAGACGCCAAACGTAGAAGCCTTTCCCATGATGCAGTCGGTTGGTAAAAAATAATTTCTAAGTGGGGAATGATAAAAGGATACACACATAGCTTAAACACTTCATTATAATGTGAAAACACTTGGAGGGGCATGGTTTTTTTTTCTGGCCAGTCCATGTAACTCAGGAGCAAGGTCTTTCCTTTGACCGTGGGTTTCTTCTCTGCATTGTCTATCTTGCGTAAACTCCACCAATAATGCATCGCTCACCATTTCCAATTCTGCCACAGCTCCTCCGGCCAACATGATTATGGAGCACCTGCGATGTGCCAAGCATTGTGCTAGGCACTGGGGATGCAGCAGTGGGCAAGACACACCTGGCCCCCGCCCAGAGGGAAACAGCTCAGTGGCATGCCATTCTCTCACTCACTCACACCTAATATTTAGGAAGCAATTCTTTTCAGAGCATCTCCTTCATGGAACCATGTCAAAGCATTCAATTGAGTTTCCAGACATGCAACTATACTTCCTTTCACACTCATATTTCATCAGTTTATGTGATGTTTAATAAGTCACATAATTATAATAACAAGTATGACTGGTATTGAGAGAGTTGGCAATGAACCCATCTGATTCTCAGAAAGTGCAAGGCTCAGCTGGTGGGAGCACGGAGTGCACAGGCATTGGGGGTGGGGGAAGGAGGCAGCCCGCAGGCAGCCAGCGCTGAGGGCCACAGGGCCTCGGGCAGGAGGATCCATCAAGCCTGGGAGTGCCAGCGACTCCAGGGAGCTGCGTGGGGGGAGATGGTTAAAGCACTTTTATGACCCATGCTTTGTGAATGAATGAATGAATGAATGAGTGAACATGCAAACGACAGTGTCTTGCTTTCAACAGTGGGGCATCTTTTCTAATGCTATCCCCTTTGAGATCAGAAGAGTGGGAAACAGCCAGTCTTAACATCATATTTGAGCATTTCAGAGGCTTTCCAGGTCGGCTGCCTGGCTCTGCACAAATCCCAGCTCCAGCATTATGGACACATGGTCAGTCAAGGTGTGTTCTGAATGTTTCTGAAGATCAAGAACTCACCTCCCAGCCAAACTCTCCCTGTCCACTTTGACCCACCCCACCCTTCTTCTAGCGACTTCCTTTTCATCCATCCTGTGTCGTCTCACAGCCACTGGCTCCCGGAAGCCAGGTGGGCTTCTCCCTGGTACCTCCTTTTCTCTTGCAAAGAGTCCTTACACTTGGTCCATCCCAGTGCTTGTCTCATCACACATCGCGCAGGGATGTGCTTCCCCACCAAACCGCGAGCTCCCTGAAGACCGGAGCTGTTCCTTTCTTGTTTGGTTCTTCCCTCAGTACCTTGTGAGTGTCTGACACACGGGAAAGGTTCAAGAAATACTGCTCACGGGAAGAAGGAACGCTGAAATAAATGAACGGATGCATGAGGTCCTGCGGGAGGAAGCAGAGGGCATACGTGGGGAGAGCAGAGGAAAAGGCAGGTGAGCAGGGAAGCCTGGGGACAGCGGGGAGGGGCTCGGAGGCCACACGGGGTTCCATCCTGGTCTCCCGTGAAGACGTGCGGCCCCAGCCCCTTGGGCCCTCAGCCCTCACTCTGTTCCCCGTGTTCTGGGCAGCTGCTGGCACCTTCTGGGGAAACTCTTCTCATGGTGACGTGGCCTCAGTGCAGCAACGGTGGAGTCTGATAATCAACGTGGGCAAATGTTCCCTCTGTCCCAAGAAGCAACTCAATAAACTCAACAAATTATCATCGTTCTTCCCTGCTCGGCTAATTGTGAGCTCCAGGGAACCCACACAAACTACATCAGGTACGCGCTTGTCCTCCAGACGCACTGCTCCCTGGAGGGCGTGTGTCTGAGCCCGGGAGGGCTGGGGGACAGAGCTCCTGGCTGTGTTTGCTGTCGGGATGAGAGTGTTATCACGATGTCCTGGGGCTGTGAGTTGGGGGAAACACAGTGGGAAGGTCTGGGGAGTGGCTTGGGGCGTTGGTTCCTTCCACTCCCAGCTCAGCTACTCACCGGGCAGGGCTGCTGGGTGAGGGGTGTCCTGCCTCTGTGGAGAGACCGTGCCCATGATGCTAAAGTGAAAGGGGTTGGGTCTGGAGATGGGCACTGGCGCTGGGGGCCAAGCTCTGGGCAGGGGGCTTGTGGTGGTTTCCCCACAGCCTTTCAGGGCATGCCCAACTCTCTCTTCTTCTGTCTCCAGGTCTAACTATCAGGCAGTTCTACTCTTTTCTGAGTGCTAGAAGCCTCTGAAGATCAGTCTCCCTCCCTCGACACACAGCTCTGGGAAGGGGCAGCCTCGTGACACTAGGCCACAGCTGAATGGAGTGGGGTGGCCACGTGACCCAAGCTGGGCCAATCAGCTAACGGGACCGTGCGCGCACAGTGACTGACAGAAGGCCTCACAGGCCTAGCTCTCCCACAGGAGATTTGGGGAAAGGGTGTCCCCGCATCATGTCTCCCACCTCTGCTCCTGCCCCCCACCCCATCACTCGTCCTCCTCCAGGTCCCGCTCCAGTCTGACTGGGACAGAATCTAAGAGCAGTCTGGGTCCTGACCAGCTGCTGGGCCCTCAGCTGGCCGTTCCCTGCCCCCAGCCCGAGTGTCTGTTGCCATAGATTAGACCTGAGATCCAGCCTGCAGACCTGATGGTCCCCATGCCTGAAGATGTCCAAGCCTACCCCCACCAGGCTTCACCCAGGAACAGGGTGCCGGCCTTAGGAGTCCCGTGACCAAGGTGTGCTCACACACCACTTGGACCCTCTTCCCTTACTGGCTCAGGTCTCTGTCTAGGTGGAGACACCACCTGTCTGGTTCATCACCTGTCTTGTTCTCCTACAGAGGCAATAGGTTTAAGAAGGTCAGGGTTAAAGGCCAGGTCTCTAAAATCAGACAGGCCTGTATTTGAATCTGGGCTTGACTGCTATCTAGTTGGGAAATGTGGGCATGTACTACGAATGCTCTGAGCCTCGGTTTCTTCATCTGTGCAATGGGATTCTGTGCTCTTGCATATAACGCATCCAGGACTGTGCCTGACACGTTAGGTATCTCACAGATGTGAGCTATTTTACTCCCTTGCTTAGGTCTGAGAAGAGAGGAGATGGGATCTTATCAGTGCCTTGAACCCTAGCCTCCAGAGACCCCAGAATAGTGTGGCCTCATTTCCCTGGGGAAATAAGGATGCCTGCATCCACTCTGGTGAGAGCACAGTGCAGGGGTGAAAGGGCAGGGCACTCTGCGGCATCCAGCACAGCCAGTACACTTGGCAGCCACCTTCCTTCCCGCCCTCAGGCAGCCCCAGCCTGGCCTCCACTGGCTCGTGCTTACTCAGCCTTGCCCAGTTTCCACCTGTCACTGTAACAGGAATCGGAGAAGGGACCTGCCCCCATTCCAGGGAGGGTGGCAATGTATGCCTTGCAGAGGCCTCTGGGGATTAAATCTGGATAATACTTCTTATCCAGAGGAAATGTTTGCAGATGGCTTATCGAGGAGCCTCCCACGCCAGCCTTTGCCTGCCACTCCACTGCCATTCTGAGTTTGAGCATCCTCAACGTTCCCCCTCCCCCTCCAGGAGGCAGCTAGCCGGCCCCCGCCTGACGGTTCAGCAGCTCTGAAGCCCTGGCTGAGGAAGTGAACCTCCCAGGCGGCTGGAGAATGGATGAGTTAAACCGTCTGAGGGATCGGGGTTGCTAAGGTCAGTGAGGAAGCTATCGTACAGTCAGATGGAGCCGGATTCCCATCCTGCCTCCACACCCATGGGCTCTGTGACCTGGGGAGGCTGCTTTCCCTCTCTGAGCCTCTCTTGCCCCAGTGTGCATCTCACAGTGTGACTATGATGATTCAAGGTGCTGCAGGGATGCTCAGAAACTCCTGCTGAGGCTTTAAGACACAGCAGCCATCATTCTTGGTCACGTCAGAGCTCCGCGCAGCAAGGGAAACTCGTGGGCAAAGGATCTAACGTTTACTGAATCCAAAGCAGTTTGGGGCGGAGATTAAGCACATGGGCCCTGGAAGGCACCTGCCTAGGTTCAAGTCTCGTCTCTACACTTCCCAGCTGTCCAACTTTGGGCAGGTAACTGGCCTGCTTTGCACCTCGGTCTCCCCATGTATTTAATATGGATAACAACAGCACACACCTCATAGAGCTCTAGGAGGTTTACGCGAGATAGTGGGTTTACAAGCTCTGAGTACAGGGCTTGGCACATAGCAAGTGCTCAAGAAGCATTCGCTGTTATGGAGGGCCCACCACGTGCCAGTGCTGTCTGTACGCTACCTGAACAACACACCAGAGACCCAGCCGTTAGCGTGGTGGAGCCAACACAAGCAGAGGGGAGAGGAGAGAGACGGGAAGGGAGACTTGGAAATGGGGGAGGGGAGAGTTCCTGTCTCATATCACTCACCCCTAAGTTAACGTCTTATATTCGTGGTTTCAAGTGGTGGAAATCCTGATTAAATCGGCGTGGAGCAGAGAAGAAATTACCTGCTGCCATAGTCACAATGTAGCTGGCCCCAGGGATGATAGACCCAGGGACTCAGATGCCGCAGGCCCCCGTCTCGGGGTCTGTCTGTGCTGTGCTCTGTCTCTGGCTTCATCCTCGCTACTGCAGACGGTGCTGCTAGAGGTGCTGCTAGAGGCTCCCTGATTCACTCTCCCAGCTTCACCTCCAGAGAGAAAACGAAGATCTCTTCCCTTGGGTTCAATTAGGAAAAGCTCGCGGGGAGCCTCTGATTAGTCTAGCTGGGGTTGTGTCCACACCTGGGGCCGAGGGCATGGGCCCCTACTAGAGCTCCATGACTGGTTTTGGGGACAGTCCTCCCAAAGAAGGAATGGGCTCGAAAGAAGGGAGGGGTGCCAGGCAGATAAAAGATGTCCACTGTGGTTGAAAGAGGCAGGGGTTTGGACAGAAAGATCAGGGGCCGCTCTTCCCAGTCTGTGGTGTCAGGGAGGGGCTTTGTCAAGGCCTGTGAGGGGTACCCACAGCTGGCTGTGGGGGTTATCTCCTCAGAGGTGGTCTTGCTCTAGCTCTCATCCTCTCCCCCTCTGCCGAAGGTAAACCTGCCAAAGGTAAACACGTATGCCTGGTCTCCCGCATGCTGACCCCATTCTTACACCCGATCATCTGTCCCATTTCCTGTCCACCTGTTCACTAGCCCACTGGGCTAGGTGCTGACCCTGTACTTGGCTTTGGCTAGCCTCTGCCCATGAGAGTGGACCCAGGCTCTGTGTGTACCTGCCGAGGGGTTCAGTGGGCCATCCAGGTCAGTCTACATGCTGAACTCGGGGCATCCTATGACCTGGGGATAACTTCACCAGATGCATCTGGAATCAGGATCAACCCAGATGGGAAAAGTCTCCCCAGAACCCAGTAAGTGTTGAGATTTAGACACCTTCTCTCTTTCCACCTGCTCTCCTCCTGCAGTATTTGGCTTTGTTCCTTGCCAGCTTCCCCTTCTCCCTGGCCCCAAGGAAGTTCCTAGACGCTCAGGAGAGGCTAAACACATAGACTTTGGAGTCAAACCAACCTGAGTTTGAGGCCCGGCTCCGCCACTCACTGCTGTGAAATGAGAACAGCTGCAAAGACAGTACAGAAATTTCCTGTGTACCCCTCCCCCAGCTTCCCCTAATATTAGCATCTTACATGACCACGGTCCATGTATCAAAACTAAGAAATCAACATTGGTACTGTACCATTAGCTCAATGGAAGACTTTATTCACATTTCCCCAGTTTTTCTGCTAACGTTCCCCAGTGTTTGTTCCAGGATCCAATCCAGCGTTTCTCATCTGCCCTGGACAAATTAATCTCTCTCTCTCTAGGCTTCTGGAGGTGATCTACCTAAAGCATTATCATCATTTGTATTAAACTATCATGGTCACATCTGATTGAGTAACATTTCTTGGCATGAGGTCCATGCCAAAGAGCCTAGTCCCGTTTATGACCATGTCTTCCCCACCGGTCTGGCTTCCAGGAAACTTCAGATGCCTCCTACCACCACCAATCCTGAGACGTATCCATCCCTCCAACACTGCTTATCGATGGCCATTAAAGCAGCAGCCGCGATGCTCCAGCAACTCAGCTACTGGTTGAAATGTGTGTGTGCGTGCGAGCACACGTGTGCGGTGAGTGAGTGAGTGAATGAACTGAAAGTATAAAAGAGTGAATTAACTGGTAAGCCAGTGAGCGCATCAGTGACCTAAGTCAGCGAGAGAGTGAGGTGTGTAAAATTGACTAGGTCACGCTCCCTACCCCCTCAAGTAATCCGTTAAGCAGCGGCATACATTTCTCATCGTTGTTAACACAAGCGGGGGTTAAGAACTGCATGGGAACAGTTACAGACCACCAGCTGGATACTGTGTTCACTTCTTATTGCTGCTTTCACAAATGACTGCAAATGTAGTGGCTTAAAACAACACAGATTAATTATCTGACAGTTCTGGAGGCCAGAAGTCCAAAATGGGTGTCGCTGCGCCAAGGTCAAGGTGTCTGTGGGGCTGCACTCTCTCTGGATGCTCTAGGGGTGAATCCGTTGGCTTGCCTTTCCCGGCTTCTAGTGGTTACCTTCCTTTCTCGGCCTGTGGTCTCTTTCTGTATCTTCAAAGCCAACCGTGTAGCATCTTCAAATCTCTCTCTGACTCTGACCCTCTGCATCTGTCATCACATCTCTGTCTCTAACTCTGAAACTCCTGCCTTTCTCTGATAGGGACCCATGTGATTACATCAGCCCCACTCGGACAGTCCAGGATAATCTTCCCATCCCCAAATCTTTAACATAATCATATCTGCGAAGTTCCTTTTGCCGTGTAAGGTAACATATTCATGGGCTTCGGGGCCTAGGATGTGGACATCTTCATGGAGCCATTATTCTACCTGCCACAGATGCGCTGCTCTGAGGGCAAGTGCAGCACTGATTCCCACCCTAAAGGAGAAAGGGCAGCAGGGGGATGGAGAGAGAGCATCACGGCATTTATCACGTGCCCCTGCCATGTACTTCTTCTCCTCATGTTGTTGCTGTTATGGCCTGGGATTTAAAAAATTTCCCCAAATTTGATGCTTGCACCCAAACTTGAGAAACACTGTGACAGATGATATGCCAGGAGCCTATGTTGCTACAATCGAGGGTAAAATTTGCCCTAGGATTTCTGGAGAAGGATTAAGAGTGGGGTGCCTCAACCCTGGGTGCACATTCCCATCAGCTGGGGAGAGTAAAAAAAACTTATTTTGAAATGAGCATGGAATTGCAAAGACAGTATAGAAATTTCCTGTATACCCCTCCCCTAGCTTCCCTTAATATTAGCATCTTACATAACCATGATCCATGTAGCAAAACTAAGAAACCACACTGGTACATTAATATTGGCTCAATGGAAGACTTTATCGCATCTCCTCAGGTTTCCCACTAGGGCCCCTTTTTGCTCCAGGATCCAGTCCAGCATTTCTCTTGCATGGGGGCATCATGTCTACAGAGTCGCCTCCAGTCTGTCGGCTTCTCAGGCTTTCCTTGTTTTCTCAAGACCTTGAGACTTTTGTACTGGTCAAGTATTTTGTAGACTGACCTTTAATTTGGGTTGGTCTAATATTTTCTCACGATTAGACCAGGGTTATGGATTTGGGGGAAGAATACCACTGGGTGAGATGCTCTTATTATCGCATCATCGAAGGGGGTGTGTGGTATCAGCAGGGCCTATTACTGATAGTCTTTGCTTTGATCCCTTGGTTACAGTGGTATCTGCCCCCTTCCTCCACTATAATGATGTCGCTTGTCCAGTTGGTGTTATCGCTGCTGAGAAAGAGGCTCTCACCACCTCCGAGGTGTGTGTGTGGGGTCCATCCCAACCTGCCTAAACAGTGTTTTCCAAATCCACCCATGGATTGTGACCCATTTGCAGGTCATAAGCTCAGACCGTGGGGTGCATTTTAAAGAAAAAAATAAAGTAGAGGAGACTATAACAGAATAGAATGGAGAAGAAAAGAGTACGTCACACACATAGTAGGTACAGTTTCGTAAAACTTCTGTTTCTGAAAACTTTATGTGCTCAGAGACCTTATCTTTACAATGGGGATAAAAGTAGCATGCCCCGACTCGCACCCCACACACAGGGTTGTCACGGAGATTAGATGAGCTGATATGGGTGAAGTGCTTAGAACAGAGGCACACATCAGGCATTGTATAAATTATTATGAGATATGCATGTGCATAAATGGGTCACGGTGTAAAATACATTTCTTATTGTAGACTACAATCCAGAAGTTTGCAAATACTGAACTCACATCTCTAGACTGGGGTGGGCAGGCTTACGAGCCCCAACCCAACCCGAGTGCACAGCCACTCGTTCGTTTATGTGTTGTCTTTTGAGCTACGATGGCGGAGCCGAGAACTTGCAACAGAAAATGCACGGCCCACAAAGCCTGCACTATTTACTACCCGGACCTCCAGAGCAGCACCCCTGCCTGCAGGTCAGCTCATGGTACAAAGGACATTAGACACTTCTTCCTAAGCCACGTGGCCTTGTCCTGCCACCGCCCGGCAGGCACACCGGCCCCTGCAGGCCCCTCTGGGCTGTGTGACTGGCCAGCACTGAGGCCTCCAGAAGCTCGATACCCTGCTACTTTGGATGGATGCCCACACTTGCTTTATTTATCCACCTCCGCTGTTCACGCTGGAAGGTTAGAAACACAGCACACTGGTCAGGGTCCCAGCAGGAAACAGATGGCCACTCAAATTAGAATAATTTGAGGAGTGTTTAACAAAGAGGCTATTTACAAAGGGATGGGCAAGGTGTTGGAAAGCCACAAGGGAGAGCTGAATCCTCAGAGGCTAGTAAAGGTGGAGCTCTTACCACCCTCAGCAGGGGGGACAAGGAGAGGGAACCTGGAAGGAGAGTCATTTCGAGAGGATGCCTTAAGAGGAGATGGGGCTTTCAGTCTGGGGCTGGGGAGCCAGTTCCAGGCAATCCCACGGGGAGGGAGCCAGAGAGTAACTGCCTTGACCTCACCTCCCTCCGTCCCTCCCTGATGTCCTGTTGGGTTCCCCATTGGTCAAACTGAAGTGGAAGCCGGAGGGCATAGGAGCCACTGATGTGGTCCATATGGGTCAGATTCCCAGGACAGGGAGCGTGCTGGGGAAGGATGGAAAGGAGCAAACCTCAGATGCCAGCGCACACAGCATCGATTTAGAAAGTCTGGTGTATTTACTTCTCCCGCAGCTCCACTAGACAAAGGGGCGCACTGCTTCACCCCGCCAAGTCGGGAATGTGGCCCCAACACCAAAGGACTGTCATAGGTTTCACCTTAACTGTCTTCTCTTCCTAGATCTGCTAGGCTCCGGGTGGCTGTCATGGAGTTAATGTTCCTGGACCTTATCATCCGGGGGGCGGGGGGCAGAAGGTTGTGAACAGAGGCACAGAGAAGCTGCTGGGTGTTTTGTGAGTCTGAGCTGAAGCTGATTATCATGTCTGGATGTTACGCAAGTTCTTCCTCACAACCCGGCCTTCTAGCTCAGGAAGGAGCTGTGTCTCATTCATCTTGGCAGCCCAGCTCAAGTCCAACAGACAGACGAGCCAACCTCTGGCCGCCGTGGGACAAAGAACCCGAGCGGCAAAAAGCTCCCTAGGCTGAGAAGTGTCCCCAGATTAAACTGTTCCCACTGGCCAGACCTCTCTGCCCCCACCGCTGGCCCGGACTCCCTGAGCTGGCATCTGGTATCTCACGGGCTCCCCAGTCCGGCCACAGAACTACAGCATGTCACTGGGAGGGTCTTTCCTGGCCCGTGGAACACGGATTCCACATCACTGATTTCATAGATGAAACATCATAGGCTTACAGGAAGGAAGGGACTGGCTTGGGTAAGCCCAGCCGCCTCGTGGCGAGCTGGGACTAGAATTCAGGATTGCAGACTCTAGTCAATATCCATCTTTCTTTTATGTAAGATGGAAGGTGAAATCGGTTGTGGAGCCTTGGGAATGGCCTTGGCCAAAATTCAAAATGTGGTCTAGCCTCAGGCAAGTTTCAGCGTCAGACTCGGCTCAGCTGCTGAGGTCATGTACCCGGACCCTAGGCCCCCCAGGCAGCTGTTCTGTGCAGGTGGGATGAACAGAGGCTCCAGTCAGGCAAATCGGTTCAAATCCAGATCCAACCTGTTAGTGGCTGTTTTACCTTAAGCAGGTTAATTTTATGTTGATGAGACTCAGTGTTCCAGTCCTGTAAACCTGGCTCTGTCATCAACCACTGAGTGGTATCAACTCCATGACCAGGTAAGCAAGTACTTCGCAATGCCCAAAGGTCAATAAATGACACTTTTCTTTTCCCTCCAGCTGGAAGACTGACGGAATATTTGCAACTTTTTTCTCAAAAAGCCAGAGGCCGACTAGTTTGACTGTAGCTGCTAGAGCTCTGTGCTCTAGCCCCAAGAAACGGGGACCCCTGGGATAAAGGCAGGGGGGCCTCCTGATAGGCCAAGGATTCTGCCTCATTTTCATGGAATCAGGCGTAATTTGTAAAATCTTAAGGTTCTCCTCCCGTCTTCCCTAACCTCCACCCCACCCCCAATTTCCTCAGAGAAATGAAGAGTTCAGACGTATAGGCCAAGTGCTTGGGTTTTAAATTAGACGACTTTGTCCTGACAGGAACCGAGTCACAGCTGCCATACCTGATTATTTTTAGAGTTACTACTAAACTCTTTGTACAGGATGAGCTACCACTGTTCAAGGCAAACAGAAAGACTTCACATTTTATCATGACAGCTCTGGAGCCATCCACCTCCTCGTGTTCATTATTTCCAACCTGTCTTTGGAAGGGATGAGGCGGCATCTTGACAATCGTACGGCGGGGAAGGCAGACCCTGTGGCTTGTTACTACAGCCGAGGGATGGAAAGCTCCCCAACTGAGCAAAGCCCACTGCCTCCAGGAAACCAAGGAGAAACATTCCGGGGGGGCGGGTACCGCTCCAGAGCCTTCTCTGCATGAACCATTATCTTTCACGAGAAGCAAAATGTGACCGCCAAGTAGCCAACCAGTAAGAGCACGTGTATGCAAATGCCACCAGCACTGGCCTGGAGTGGCCAGCTTGTGAGTGATGTCACAATCCCCTCTGACCCAACAATGCCACCACCACTGAAAAGGCGGACCCCTGCCTGCAGCTCTTACAGAGAGAAACATTCACCACCAGCAGAGCACCTTCTAATTGCTCCTGGAGTGTGGCAGACAAAAGTCTCTGCCGTCTGAGTTACTGGATCCAGAAAATAAAATGACCCTATGAACATGGGAAGAGAAGTCCAGCTAAGGCCCAAGGCAAACGTCTCTTCTTACATCCACTTTTTGATGGATTGCAGAAACAAGTTCATGGAGCAGAAGCCAAACACCCACCTTGGCTTTAAAGAGTTCTCTAGAAAGTGTTCGGAAAAATGGAGGTCTATCTCAAAGCACGAAAAGGCCAAATATGAAGCCCTGGCTAAGCTCGACAAAGCCCGATACCAGGAAGAGATGATGAATTACCCCGGCAGGAAGAAGAAGAAGAGAAAGCGGGACCCCCAAGCACCCAGACGACCTCCATCGTCCTTCCTACTCTTCTGCCAAGACCACTACGCCCAGCTCAAGTGGGAGAATCCAAACTGGTCAGTAGTGCAGGTGGCAAAGGCCTCGGGGAAGATGTGGTCAGCAATGACAGCCTACGACAAGGAGCCCTATGAACAAAGGGCAGCTTTCCTGAGAGCTAAGTACCAAGAGGAACTGGGCATCTACCGTAATGCCAGGAAGAAGAGCCTCCAAAGGTCGGCTAAGAACCGGCGCAGAGGGTTCAAAAAAACTGTCAGATGCAACTGATGGATCCAATTAGAAATAAAATGCCATTCTCCGGTACTGCCTGTCCCTGGTCTCTTGTGTAGCGTTAGGGGGACAACTGCTGCCGCTTTGGGAAACAAGTGAGTGGCATGGTGGAGCTGAGATCAGGGTTTGGAAACTGATCCCAGGAGGGGCTGGCTTTGGGACAAGAGTCTGAAGAGTGTGTGGTCCGTACTTACCGGGCTTGGCTTGGGCAGGCATGGTGGGGTGGGAATCTCCAGGTGTAAAGAAGCTAGGAGTCCTGGGGGTGGGAGCATCCTGGTCCCAAGTGATTCTCCAGGGTGGAGAACCCTACTCAGAGTGAAGTGAGCAAACGCCAGCCCTGCCACCCTCCTCGCCAGGAGGGCAAAAGGCCTGGAGTCCAGGTCAGGCTCCCAATTCAGGCCCCAGCAGAGGCTGGGAAGCGAGTTGAGGTGGGCCTTAGGGGACTCAGTGTCTCCAGGGATTCCAGAACTGGTCCTCCAGCAAGGCTTAGATACTATTAGTGGGTCAGGATGAGACTCCAGTGGTGGTCCCTAGTCTAGTCACTAGGATGAAGCATGGGGCTGATTTTACAAAAAGAGGCAACTGACTCTGCCCCAAGTACTATAACTTGGAGAGAACCCTTTCCTTGACATTTTGGTGAGCATCTCTCGGTCATTTTTCTGTGGACGTAAGCACAACACAGAGTGGACATCTGCTGCCTGTATGACCACCGCCGCATCCATTCCTTTTCTCCTGCTCACAGCACACCGACTCCATCCTGACCGAGGCTGGATCAGATGGAATCCCCCTGGCTACAGTGATTGGCTCAGTGACGGTCATGTGACCCAAGTTGGTCCAATCAGAGTAGATCTCAGGACTTGCGTAAGGAATCCTAGGGGAGGATGCAGCCCTGGGGGCTGTTGGCAGCCGTTTGCCTCATTCTCAGGCCAAAACGTTAGTCCCTTTGGCATCCTGGACTTTTCATTGAAGATAAGCCCACACGTTTTGGATTTTGTCTAAGATAGCTTGAGTTCGGTTTTCTGTCACTTAAAATGAGTCAAAACTTGTCATTTGATACAAATAGGATTGTTCCATCTACTATGACTGTATTTTTCAGGCAATAATACACTGTGGGCAACGTTTCATACCAATCTAGATTGATATGGAATATTCTGAAATGGCCCTTGACTTCTGATATCGAAGAGACTGAGCCCAAATGCAAAATTTTTTGGTCACCAGGTTCTGCATGCAAAAGACTTCCTTAATTCCAGCTCTAAACCCCTATTCCCTGAGGGATCTGCATCTCTGTTGCCTGCTGTTGTTTCAAATTTTACTTTTGGAACAAAAATAAAAATACGTAGTTTTGAATAGCCTTTTAGAACTGGGTCAGCCTTTAGTGGGTGAGAGGTAATAGAGTGGAGTGATTTAGAAATCCAGGGTCTGGAACCAAGGCCATTTACGAAGGGCTCCCATGCACCAGGCCCTGTGCTGGGTACCAGGAGGCCCAATGCGGTCTACTGTTAGGTTCCTGCCCTGACGAGAGGGTTGGACACGGGCATGAACCACAGCCCTACAAGGCCTGAGGAGAGTGTAGACTGCACAAAGAGCTGGGGGCGGGAGCGAGTACCACCTACCAAGGCAACTGCTAAAGTCTTCATGGAGGAAGCAGCTTTACGCTCCTCGGCAACCTTGTACTCATGCTGGCCGGATTCCTGTTCCCCCCTCTCCCATTCCCCACAGGTGCTGTTCCAACTTGTCTCTGCTTCCCCTCCAGCCCAACCTCCAATCTCTCAGGAGACACCCTCATTTCCTGCTTCATTGAGAATACAGAGATGATCAAATAAAGCACTGTCGGTTTTCTTCCTTCTCAACGTGTCACCCACAGCCATCTTCCCTCCTGGTCTCACGCCTCATAGCCAGAAACCCTCTCACTATCCTCTTCCCCACCAACCTCGGGCCCTTGCTCCTCCTGTAAAGATGCTGACCCTCCAGCCTGTAAGCTTGCTGTCCCGACACAAGTGGTTCTGATCACTGGCAGGACCTTGGGCAAGTAAGTTCTCGTTCCTCTGTCTCAGGTTTCTCATCTGTGCAAAGGGGATGATGCCTGCCCCTCAGGCTGTTTCAGTGATTAAATGATGTAACACACGCAAAAGCATTTGGCACGGTCCTTAGCACATAAAAGGTACTGTGGTTGACCCCCTAGGGCGGCTGTCCTATGATTTCCCCCTCCTGGTGTTCACACCCTGGTACGACCCTGAGCACAGGCTCCAGACGCGCAGAGCTCAGTATTTGTAGCTCACGGGCCCAGCTGCTCCGTGGCATGTGGGATCTTCCCAGACCAGGGCTTGAACCCGTGTCCCCTGAATTGGCAGGCAGACTCTCAACCACTGCGCCACCAGGGAAGCCCCACTTCCCTTGTTTTTTTTTCCTTTTTCGGCCGCGCCACGCGGCATGCGGGATCTTAGTTCCCCGGCCAGGGGTCGAACCTGCGCCCCCTGTAGTGGAAGCATGGAGTCTTAACCACTGGACCGCCAGGGAAGTCCCCCTGTGACTTGCCTTTAACCAACAGAATAGGGCAGGGGAGATGGGACGTGACTTCCTCTGTGATTCCACCATGGTATATAAAAGTCTATCTTGCTGTTGGATTTGCTCTATAGAGATTCTTCCTGCTGGCTTGATGGAGTAAGTGGCCAAGCTGGGAAAGCCCACGTGGCAAGGAACTGTGGGGAATCTCTAGGAGTTGAAGGTGCCTCGGACCAACAGCCAGGAAAAAACCAAAGCTCTCAGTCCTACAAACACAAGAAACTAAGTGCTGCAGCAACCACGTGAGCGGGGGAGTGTATCCTTCCCCAGCCGAGCCTCCACGTGAGAACTCAGCCCTGGTTGACACCTTGATTGCAGCCTTGTGAGACTTCAAGCGGTGGACCCAGCTAAGCTGTTACCGGATTCGGACCCAGAGAAATGAGGAGATAATGAACATGTGTTGTTTTAAGCCAACAAGTTTGTGGTAATGGGCTACACAGCAACAGATAACTAATACGGTACTCAGTAAATGCCGGCTTCCTTGTCATCCTAAAATAAACCATCTTTAACTTTCTTTCTCCCTCCAGCCTCTACCCCACCTGTTTAATTTCTTTTCCTTTGCTACCAACCTCTGGAAGGTGGCAGACGCCCCCCAGTGCTAATTAGATCCTGACTTGTACTCTGCAGCGGTTCCAGGGAGGCTGTCTTGTTTCCAGCCTGGCTCTTGGTGGGCAGCGGCTGTGTGTTACATGACAGTCCCCTCTGGGAAGAGGGCCCCCACACAGCTGGACCCCAGCCCTCATGCCACTCTTTTCTGGTTTCCTCTGTGATTAATTACGTGGATGTGGGCGGCTAAGTCAGAGTTTTGACAACAGTTTGCAGCGCCCCCGCTGAAAACTAACTCTATTAACAGTCCTCTATGAAAAAGCCGACAGGAGGTTGTGAATCTGCTGGCTTCTAATGACTGTAAGGTAATGACAGTGAAGGGGGAAGGAGGGGAGGAGGAGAAGTAGGGGGAGCCTGGGTCTAACATAATGGGCGAGAGGAAAAGCAGGCAGAAAACCTGGTGCGGTACCAGCATTCCACGCAGACCCACTCGGCTGGGCTCAGGGGCCCCTGCCCTGGGGAAGAAGGAGGCTGAGTCTTTGGGCCCATGGCTGTCTTAATGCCTGAATCACTCCACTCTGACCCTTCTCTCCCAGAGCCTTTTCCTGTGTTCATTTATTCAGCAAATATTCATGTCAATCTTAAGCCTGCAACGTACCAGAAACTGTTCTACTACCAGGGAGGCAGCGAGGCCCCTGATCTCTTATAAATAAACAAGTCAACAAATAAACACACCAGGTCATTTTTTGATAGTGTCAAGTGCTCTGAAGAAAATAAACCGGGCTAATGAGATAAACAATGACAAGTGGGGTTGAGGGCGCTTTAAATGGGTGGTCAGAGAAGATGACATTTGGGTTTTGATTTAAAGGACGAGAAGGAGCCAGGCCTGCCAAGGCCTTAGGGAAGAGTTGTTCAAGTAGAAGGACAGCAAGTGCAAAGATCCTGAGGCAGGAAGGAGTGAGCTTGGCATATTAGACAGAGGGAGGCTAGAATGACTGGAGGGGTGAGTGAGTGGCTGAGATGCAGTTGGAGAGGACAGGCCTTGGCAAGGAGTTTATTTTGAAACCTAAGGGCTATGGGAGCCAAAGAGGCTTTTCTGCAGGGGATCCATGTGCTTCCATTTCCACTTCTGGTTAATGGTCATTCTAGCGTCTTCAAAGACTACCAAGGCCAATAAGGGGATGCTAGCGCCTCCCAGGTCTGCAAGAGAAAGAGGCAAGGCTAGAGAATACCAAATCCATGACCTTCTTCCCTTTTGGAGGGGAGATAATCAGGAACCTCCACTTGGTCCTCCTGGGAGCAGCTGTAAGCTAAAAATCAAACGTGGAAGTTGTGAAACGTCTCTCCCTGTGATTTGTTTTCCCAGAGATGGGGGGGGAAGGACAGGCACGGGTGGCAAAATATTCCAGGACCACACTGCTTCCCAGGCCTCAGATTTCCATGTGGAGCAGCTCCCACTAGACCAGTGGTTCTCAACTTTGAGGCTGCATTAGAATCACCTCAGACCTTATTAAGATACAGAATGCTGGGCCCCACCCCTGGAATTTGATTCAATTCTTCTGGGAGTTGGGCCTAATTTGCATTAGGATAATAATTTGCATTTCTAAAAGTTCCCAGGTGGTACTGATGCTGCTGGTCCCAGGACCACAGAGGAGTTCTTTCTCCTCGCGCCGCCCTGGCATTTACTCTGAAGAGGAGGCCTCACTGATCTGCCTGGTGAGCTGAGAGAGAGGAAGCGCTGGCCTGCTCTTCCCTCCTCCCCCAGCCAATACCAGCTGCAAAGTGTGCCCAGGTCTGCTCTCCAACCAGTTCATCAGCAGTAAAGGTGAAAGGTTCATCCTCATCTGTCTTTCTCTTTCATCGGCCAACTGATTCTGAACTTGACAAAGGAGTATTTATTCGTCTGTTTGTTTATTGATTTGGGGGGCTTCCCTCAAATCCCAACGGAGAAGTCGATCCCAGTTGCAAACAATCGATTAGCATCTGGGCCACACGGCATCACTGGGATCTTAGAGTTGATTTCAGCCTCCACTAAAGCATGTTTGGGGACAAAAAGGTCCAGTTTCTGGGCCTATAAGATTGAGGACCAGGCCCCTGGCCAGGGTGAGGTCACCAGGGTGAAGTCACAAAGCCCTGGGTCTCGTCATGCACCTCTAATCACATTAATCACACGCCCACAAACAATACCTGCCCTCCAGGTGTGCGGGAGGATAAACGAAATGTCTGGGACATCCTTGTAAATGAAGTCTGATGTGTCAGAAGTGCCCAGCAGATGGGGGTGCCCGCCCTGGTCTCTAAGGGATGCTTCAAAGGAGGAGAGAACAACACACACAAAGGCAGTTCAAGCAGGAGAAAGAGCCTGGCCAAAGGCCAAAAGGGGGTCATGTGACCCTGCAGACCGGCCTTGACCTCTGGGTGGATCAGCAGTGAGGCACTGAGCGTCCCCCTGTGGCCACCCCCTTGTAACAGTTGCCTTGCAACAGCTCCCCTTACTTGTTGCTCCCTTTCCAGTCCTTTCTCTGCTCCAGCTGGCTGAGCGATATGTGAAGACTCCTCCCCGTCAGCAGTGAAACATTTCAGTGGTTGCCCCTCACTACGGGAGTCTGACACAGGGTAATCAGGCCACTGCTGCCTCACGAGTTGCACTGTCGCCCACGCTCAGCTTCTGAAATGGCTCCCAGTGAACCAGGCCTTCTGCGATTCACACCCTTGTGTGATTCCTCCCTTTGAGTGTGGGCTGGACCTAATGACTTCCTTCTGATGCACAGAATAGGGCCGAAGTGACAGGATGTCACTGCTTCGGAAGGGACTAGGCTACGAAAGACTCTCTCTGGCTCTCTCTCTTTCTCGCTTTTGCTCAGAGCAAACTGACATGTTGAAAGCCACCCTGTAGAGAGGCCCACGTGGCAAGGAATTGAGGGTGGCTTCTGGTCAATGCCCAGCAAGGAACTGAGGCCCTCAAACAGCTGGCAAGGACCTGAATCCTGCCAGCAACCGTGAGTAAGCTTGGAAGCAGACACTTTTATTGCAACTTTATGACAGGCCCGGGTAAGCCGTACCTGATTCCTGACCCGTAGCAACTAAGGTGGTAGATGTGGTTTCATGGCACTGAGGTTTGGGATAATTTGTTACAAACTGAAATAGATAATGAACACAGATTTTGGTATCAAGAGGGGGATAGTGCCATGAAAAATATCTTAAAAAGTGAGATGTCTTTGGAACCAGGCAGTGGGTAGAGACTGGGAGTATTCTGAAGACCTTGTTAGAGAAACCTGGACTTTGAGGATGTTGCTGGTGAAGGTTCAAAAGGAGGTGAGAACATGTTACTGGAAACTGGAAGAAAGGGATCCTTGTTATGCAGTGGAAGAAAGTTTAGCGACAATGTCGTCTGCAGGGATATGGAAGGCAGAACATGCACCGAATCAACTTTGTGATCGAGCTAAGGAGGTGTCCAAGCAAAGGGCTGAAGGTACTGGCTGGTTTCTTCTTGCTGCTTATGTGAGAAGAGAGATAAATTGAGGGAAAGGTGGTTGAAAAGGAGCCAGACTTCATAGTTTGGAAAGTTCTCAGCCTCCCAAGACAGCAAAGGATCCTAAAATTAAGAGATGGCTTTGAGCAGTGTTGAGAAAAGGTGGTCTGGAGATAAAGCTGAGGGTGTGACTGTGCAGCCTTTGGCTAAGACCTAGGAAACATCAAAGGACTGTAGTGTTATTCAGCCACATAAAGGCCCTTTAGAGAGATTAGGGTGGGCCTTACAGATCCCCAAGATCAAACAATAGGGCCTCTGGGAAGCATATGAGCATCGTCCCTTGACCTTCTTAGCGGAAGCCCAAGGTAGAGAAGTTTAGTTCAAAGAAATCTGTGGTTGTGGCTTTTGTGTAAGAGAGCGGCTCTCGATGAAATTTACAGAAGACCCACAAAGTTTTGGAGAAAACTATTATCAGAAGAAACACTGTCAGCTTGGACTAAAAAGGACAGAGACAGTACAAAACAAAAAAAGGTCACTGGCCTCCCAAAATTCTCAGCAGGAAGCAGGCTGAAGAAAAGTCAGCTTCAAACATGCACTTCCTTTCATGAAGAAAAAAAAAAAGGAAGACTCAGAGGGAGAAACCAAGAACTCAGAAGGTGCAGTTAAATATTCCCAGATTTTAAAACTAATCAAGAAACTTCCAATATATTCCTGGATGGATTTCAGAATTGTTATGGACCAGGGGCTTTTTTCTGCCCCACATTGTCCCCCATTTTGAGTAAGAATGTCTAGAGCCATTACCCTGTACCTATCCCACCACTGTATGTCAGGTGAGTGGGGACAGAGAACTTGTCTGTCTAGTTTTGCAGAGCTACCGATCCAGAGTAACAGCACTCTAGGACCTGTACTCAAGGAACTACACCCAAGAGCTTCAACCGCACTTGAACTTGATTTAGATGGTGAGATTCTGGACTTTGAGCTGATGCTTTCACGGGATGAGGCTTTTGGGGGCCTTGGGAAGGGGTAACTATGTGTCGCATGTGGCAAGGACATGAATCATTGGGGGCTGGAGGGCAGCTGGCGGTAGGCAGCTTCAGAAGTGACTAAACGGTCTTTGTCTCCTGGCATTCACACCCTTGTACAGCCCCCTCCCCTGGTGTGTGGGCTGGACCTAGTGACTTCCAACACAGGGAATACAGCAAAAGTGACGGGCTGCCGCTTCTGAGATTAGATTATAGAAGACTGTGACTCCTGTCTTCCTCTCTCTCGGAGTCACCCTGACGAAGCCAGAAGCCATGTTGAAAGCTACGCTATGGAAAGGAACGGAGGTAGCCTCTGGTCAACAGCACTGAGGAACTCAAAATCCTTCAAAGCACCCTGGGAATAAGCTTGGAGCAAATCCTTTTCCCCAGCTGAGCTTTGAGATGATCACAGCCCTGGAATACTCCTTGATGGCAGCCCCGTGAGAAACTCTAAGCCTGGAGAAGAACCCAGCTGAGCCACACCCAGATTCCTAACATGCAGACAAGGTGATAAACGTTGCTCCAAGCCATAAGTCTTGGGATGATTTGTTAAACAGGAACAGATACTTAATACACCCACCCTAAGGTCCTGCCCTACAGTATTTCTCCCAGAAACACTACACTCTCCTCGGGGCCTTTGCACATGCTACTCCAGGGTGAACTCATCCTACCTTTTAGGTCTGGGAAACTTCCACCTTCAGACAAGACTCAGGTCAAGTGTCCCTTCCTCCATGAAGCCCTCTTGGACCCTCCCACCCTCTTCTGTGCTCCCATATCACGTCACCATCTCATTCATATCACATCTTAACTAGTGTTTGTCTTGACTAGTGAAGGAGGGCAGGTGCCTTGCCTTATTCATCCTGGTACCCTTAAAATCTAACACAATGCTTGACATGCAGTAAAATAATAATAGAAAACTGTTATTTATGTACCTATGCCATGCCTGGTAGTGTTTGAGGCAATTTACATGTACCGATCTTATTTACTAATAAACTGAATGAGGCAGAAACTTTAAACACCCCCATTTTGCAGATGAGGAACTGAGACTCTAGGCGAGGCGCTTGGTGCTGGAAAATGAGCAATGGAACCTCCCATCCCGGGCTTGGCAGTGTCAGTTCCCTCCTCTCTCTCGGGAACTCTACACAGGCAGAGTTGGGCCAGGAGGCCCAGACACACACTCTGTGTTTGGCATTTCCGGAGAAATACCTGGATGTTTCCCTTGGCGCCTCCGAGGAAGGGCTTGGCTGTCACCCAGAGAATTTGTTGGGCACCAGAAATCACACCTCCAGCTCTCTGCTCACAGCTGTGCCTCTGGCCCGCAGGCAGGATAAGCGTTTCCCCGCCCTCACACCCTGTCATTACAAACCATGTAAATTCCTCGATACTCATGTTGAAATGAACAGATGCGGCTCTGTATTTTTAATGCATTATCTGCGATTAGCAGCAGTGGGCATGAAAGAGCTCTGCGGTCCCCGGGGCCGCCCCTGCTGGACGCAGCTGCGAGTACGTTTGCGCTGAAGAATCCAGCCTGGCTCCTCTGGCCCACGCGGCTCTGGCGAGTGGGTGAGGGAGCGACCATTTGCACAGCGTCTGCCCTGCCAGGAGGCAGAAGGGGGCCTGCCGACACCTGATGGTCACTCCACTGCCGACCTGGCCCTCCTGCCATCCCCCCCAATGCTGTCTAAACACCCTGAGAGGATGTCCTCCACCCGCCTGTCACGGGTGATAAAGGTTTTTTACGGGCTTGGGGTCTGCAGTGTGGAGTAAAGGTCTGTGAGAAAATGCAAAGGGGCGTGCTGCCGTGCCCGGGGCAAACGTAAGGGGGAGTCTGCATGGATTTCAGAGAAGAAGGTGCTGGTTGGTGAGAGGTACCTGTGCACACCAGCTCCGTCCGAAGGAGGAAGATATTTTTGGTAATACATATAATGCTAATAACCAGCATGTATTGGGCACTTACTGTGTTCCAGGACCTGATTTAATGCTCGCCGGGCATCAGCAGAAGGCAGTGTCAATTCCCCCTGCCCCTGCCACCTCCAACCACAGACCACAGCCAAAGACCAGCGGGAATCCACCTGTAGTTGAACAAAGGGGATTTTTGGCTCTTTGCGAAGAGAGAGGGCGAATGCACAGCCCTGGGAACTGTGGGGCGTCTCAGTAACAGGAGGTTGGAAAGAACTTACTGTAGGAATTAGGTTTGCGTTAGGTGATTTGGGGGAGGTTCAAAGAAGTGGAGCTTTGCTCTGGATTGGATGCTGTCAGGAAGTCGATATACTTCTACCATTGGGTACTTAATAAATTTTATCTAGAAGGTGGGGGGAATGAAGCAAGACTAAAGTTGTAATTGGTAAAGGAGCAGCTGTCACTCATGTTGGCCAAGAGGCAGGGGGATGGTCGGTCACTTTTGTTTTTCCGTAATGTCCTTGTTTGTGTCTGAGTTCAGATGTGGTTACGAAGTAGTCTTGTTTTTGTCTTAATCCGTCACGGTCGTGGAGCGCTCACATGCCAAAGTCTAGGTGTGGGGTACAGGCCAGCTCCCAGCACCAGGCCAGTGCCAGTCTCTGGTCCTCAGGGGCTGCTGTTCCCTTTCCCAACAGGCCCTGTTATTGTGCCAGTTTACAGAAAAAAGAAATTGAGGCTCAGAGAGTTGCCAAAGCTAAGAAGTGGTGCTGTGATTCCAGCATCACTGAAACTGTAGTGGGTGCTGAGAGACTTGGGGGACAGGAGGGGAAGGGGTATGACTACAGGAAGCCAGGCTGACCATGAAGGGGACTGGCTACGATGGTGAAATAGAGAGAACATAGGATTTGGAGCTGGAGATCTCCACTTTCGAAATCTGTCCCTGCCACTTACTAGCTACCCGGCCCTGGGCAATTTTCTGAACATCTTAGATCCAATTTCTTCTTACGCATGATGGGAATATAAAAGTCTGTTTCCCACAGTTATTGTGAGAAAAAAAAATGGAAGAGACACAGTATAAGGCACCTATGCAACAGTGGGGGGACAGAAGAGTCCCCTCCGAGCACTTCCTGTGTGCCAGCCACTGTTCTGAGTATCTCACATGTACAGACTCATCTAACACAGCCGCCCCATGAGGCAGGTTCTATTAGAGTCCCTGGTTTGCAGGAGAGAAGATGGAGGTACAGAGAGGTTAAGCAACTTCTCTGAGGTCACACAGCTATCAAGGAGCAGAACTCAGGCATGCTGGCTCCAGCACCCTCACTCTACTCCCTCATGGTAGCTGTTGGATCACAGCCCCTTCCCTTCCCTTGCTGCAAGGACTTCAACCTCAACGAGTCTAGTCACATTTTGATGGGGATTGCATGCTCTGGAACTCCCCTGGTCCCAGACTTTTGCTCATGGAAGGGTCTAAGCTGCTCGCTTGGCTCTGGTTCGGAGAGCACTTGTTTCCTTTTGGAAGGTCAAAACACTCTCGGCATGACAAATACTATAGATTCAGCTCACCGCAGTGGATAGATCAAATAAAACAGTATTGCCTTATTGGTATTCCTGTACCTTTCAGTAAGTAGTAAAACCAGAGAGAAAGACACTGAGAAATGAGTAAAAACTAAAAGGGGCCCAGGGCGGGGTCGGGGGGAAAGACTCAGTGCTGCAGCCAAAGCCCTCCCGAGCCACGGCTGATGTGCGGGCAGAAGGCTGCCCGAGAGGAAAGGGGTCAGAGTGGCCAGTCGGGCCCCTCCTGGCCCACAGCGGCGGGCGGCTGTTCAGAGTGGCCTCAGCCAGCGCCACAGTCCAAGGCTGAATCAGCTCTGGTTAGTCCTAAGCGGTTGACCAGGTTTGTAGTTTGCGTCCCCAGTTCTGGAAGACTGGGAGGCAAGGACTCCTGGGCCCAGGGACGCCAGTAATCAAGGTCCTTCCCGCCTCCGACCCCCTGCAGGCCGCGTTCCACCACCACTTGAGGGAGATGAAGTCCTCGAACTCCCATCAACATTCCCTCTGCTGTTTCATGCAATCCCACGTCACTGTCATCAACCTTCCTGAGGCTCATCTGTTCTTAATTATATCTCTAAATCCCGAGGCATCACAACTGTGCGAATTGGGGGAATTTAGCTGCTTAGAGGATTCCCAGTAATCACAGTAATCTCTGGTATTTACAGAGCTTCCCTTTGTAGACTGTGAAAGCCAGACAGACAACACTGTAGCGGTGAGGGCCCCGTGAAATTGCTCTCAAGTTCTCTTCGCAGAGTGCCAGGCCCTTAGTCAGTCTGATTTTGTTTTGCTCAAGGAGGTAGATGAGAAAAGTAGTTTTCTCCGTTACCTCCTGAGGGAGACGGAAGAGAAGCTGGAACGGTGAAACCCACGTAGAAGATACGCCTTGGATTGCGTGCCCGGCCCGAGCCTTCTGCTCAGGACTGCCGTGCTGGCCCCTCCTCAGCTCACCGCGGAAGGGGTGGGCTCCTTCCCGCAGCTATGTCTGTTCCACTTGAGCAGCCCCCTTCTTGGTATCAGCTGATTGGATAAGAAGTTGACACTCGACTGATGAGCTGGGCCAACCAGATCCTCTCTCTTGCTAATTTAAGGCAACAGATGTGGAAACTGGGAGTCAGTCAGTTGGTCCCTAAAGCTAGAAGGTCAGGCAGACTCAGGGATGGGAGTGACCATCGGGGACTGTGTGTACTGCTTAACAATCAGAGCGAAGGGGAGTAGACTACGACACCTGAGAGAGCTGCTCTCCAGCACTTTCTGTCCCATGTACTTAGTCAATAAACCCTTTGGATTCCTAAGCCAGGAGCCATCCCCATGAGGCAATTACTGCATGAAGGTGAGGCATTGGAAACAACCTGAAACTCCTGCATTGTTTTCTGACACTCCATGCCTTCCCTTCAGCTTCAGTGGAAGACGAGGCCAGGTCCCGTTGGTACATGAGATGGAAGCAGCCACACTTCCTCTCTAACGGAGACACCACAGCCGGTACCACAGGTGGGTGGGAGCCGCCCATGGCCCATTCCAGAGACCCCTGCTGACCTTCATCAGAAGCCAACATGGGCCTCCCCAGAGTGCTGGGGTGTGAGGCACGGCTGCCCTTGGACTCCACAGCTTGAAGGAAAAGGACTGAGAAGAGTCCCTGCAAAGAAGCCATTGTTATGGCACAGCACAGCCATCTGGTCCCCACATTGATCTGACAGCGGCAGCAGGGGTGGAACGCAGCAGACACGGAGGCCCTGGGAACACAATGCCATGCAGAGCTCTCATTGATCCGTGTACCTGCCTGAGGACTGGCCAGACTCTCCGTGTTTAAAAGATACTCATGGAAGGTCAGGGCTGGAAGGGCACCTTAGGGAGGCCCCAGGACAGCCCAGCGTTGTCACAAATGGGAAAAACAAGCCCCAAAGACACTACTGAGATGTGACCTTTCCATTTCAATCAAGGGAGTTCAAACAGCATTCGCTGTTTATTGGGCAGTTTTGCGGGAAAAGGGGGGCGGGTATTGTTGTGCTTTGTAGCCCTGTGCTGCCCTCCCACGGGGAGAAAAGCAAAGAGAATATATATTTATGTGGAGTCTGTAGAACTGAATCTTAAGTACTTGGCCTAAAAAAAAAAAAAAGCACATAGTTACCACCAAGGTAAGCA
>NW_020175208.1:1464521-1465469 GCF_003031525.2 Neophocaena asiaeorientalis asiaeorientalis | reverse complement strand
CCACCCCCACCCCGCCACCCTGCTCCATGGGACACAGAGCAGCAAATCACAGATTTATCCCAGCCGGAGGTTCAAATAGAGTATGTGAGACAGTGGCTTCTGTGATGCCCGCCTTTGCTTAGCCACATATTCTGTTTCAACCTGCCCTGTCCCAGTGCCAAGTGAGTCTCTAGCAGAAAATTCATCTTGAGGCCCTTGTCCTCGAGTCAAGTGGATTCTGGAAATAGTCTGTTCTCCTCCCGCATACTCCCCACCCCAATCCAAGATGCCATGGGTTCTGTGGGGTTCAGCCCCCAGAGCCCCTGCAGACTCTGTAGTTAACCATACCACTGACTTCTGGCCTGTCCGCCTAACTGGCCTGCTGTAGTCTCTGGTCCCCACTCCTGCTTCCTCGTGGGCTAGGAGGCTGGTGAAACCTTCTGGCCTTTCTGGGGTTTGGCCCCATTCTCCTGAGTGTTAGGATTTATCCTTCCCTTCTCCATCAGCCCACAAGTGTCCCTGACCTAAAATTCACACAAGCACCTAGGCCATGTGGCTACCCACTCTCTCAGAATTTTCCTTTTCAAAAATATGCAGGCCCACATGAGGGTAGAATTTGCCTTTTCCCCTGGTTGTTAATATGGACAGTTGGTCTGTTTTCAAGTCCTGCTCTAATCAGCATCATCATAGTTATAAGCATTGGCTTTAGAGTGAAAAGAGTTGGCCCTGAATTCTGTCCACACTACTGACCAAAGGGATGAACTTGGGTGACTAATTCTGCTAACTCCATTCTTCTGAGCCTCATTTTCCTCACCTGTGTAAAGTGGTTGTTAAAACCTATCCCACATTACTGGTACAGAGTAAATGAGAGCATACATGAAATAATGGATAGAAAGAACATAGCATAATGTAACACACAATACTAACATGTAACATTCACTGAGAGTTTTCATCTGCTTTGTCCCATGG
>NW_020175208.1:1448829-1464502 GCF_003031525.2 Neophocaena asiaeorientalis asiaeorientalis | reverse complement strand
TGTGCTTTGTAGCCCTGGGCAAAGCGCTTTGCAAACATTATTTTAGTTAATTTGCACAGTAATCTTGTGAGACCCTATTTTCCCAAATCTTTAAATGAGAGCTTTGTGCCTTGAAAGGTTAAGTAAATTGCCCAAGGTCAACAGTTGGGTAGTGGTTGAGCAAGCACCGATTGTGACCTCGTGGAGACCAAAGATTATGATTTATCTCATTCAGTGTCTTAGTACAATGCCTAATATATAGTAGGCACTTGAAAACTCTGTGTTGAATTAAGGCATGGCTCCCAACTCAGTGCTCCTTCGCATAATTGGGTTGAGAGCTCAGCTTTATCAATTTATTTTTTCTCTGTCTTTTTTTTTTGCAACTGGGGACACTAAGCTGTTCATTTGTGTTTTATTTCTGCCAGTATTTGTGTTCTTATCCTTAGTATGGCTAATACTGGATTTTTAATACACTCAAACCTTCTATCTGAATGGATACATAATTTCCATACCACTTACTCTTAATCAGAGAGTACCCACAGATTCAGCACTTTGGACAGAGCTGGGATTTTTTAGCTAATGGCTGTTGGTATTGTATTTGCATTTAAAAACTATTTCCAATAAGTGTGCGACCCACATATGAGAAAATACTGCATTCCCCACTCAGTGGTTCTGGCTCTCTCTTCCTTTTCATAGTCTATCAGATGAGAAAAGATTGCCATAAAGATTTTATGAGTCCAAGAGAAACATTACTCAAACAGGATTTATTTCGAAGGCATCATTCTGAAACCATGGCATGTTGTCTAAAAGGGAATCAAAGCTCATATTGGTGAAATTTTTATACTCAAATGAAGTCCAAATGTTGCATAAGATCCTCTTAACGTCTACCAAGTGAGCGACTTCTTCAATTTGGTTCAAATCAGCAGACAATTTATAGAGTATGTATTTTCAGCATCTCTGGGCCCATACTTGAAACCAGTGATAAGAGACAAGAATACGATCTTTGTCCATGTGCACTCACAAGGAGAAAGGTAATTACGGGTTTGGTACTTTCAGACCTTCATACTCTGGGACAAAAAATGTCTTTACGATGCCCAGTATATGTCAGGCACTCTGCTGAACACTGCAAGGAAAACAAGGCACATTTTCTACCTTCAAGGACCTACTGTCTGATCGGGGAGATACACGTACCCTTATGCAGCACACTTTGTAGTGAGATAAGGGTTATGCTAGAAAGAGGTACAAGAACTTGTCAGCTGGGAGCTGGTTCTAGAATTGTGTGAGATGTCTATCATCCTTTGTCTAACTGACAAACTCCTATTCATTCTTCAAGAACCCAAATCAAACGTCTTCTCCTCCGAATGCTTTCCTCACTGTCCAAGACAGAATTGGCCTTCCCTCTTTGGGGTTCCCACAAAATCTTGAATAAAGGGAAAGTGGGGGTGACAGACACTAAATAAGTAACTATTAAAAATATCTATGTCTATATCTATACACACAGACACACACACATTTCTGCAGGGGTAAAGAGCAGGAAATAATTAACTATCAAGGAAGAGGTAGAGATACTTGAATTGATTCTGGAAAAATGTGGAGAAGGTCATCCCAGATGGAGAATGCAGGAAGGATAAAGGCACGACGGGATGCACGGTCATGATGTATTTACAGAATGGCAAGTAGCTACAGTGACTGAAGCAAGGCAGGGGAGTTGCGGGGGGGAGCTGGTGGTAATGGGGAGAAGTGGCAGAAGGTGAAGCTGCTGTTTTAGGACGGGGTCAGATTATGAAAATCCTCTGCTAAGAAGTTCGTTCCTCATCCTGCAGATGGCAGAGACCATCAAAATGTATTTTAACTTTTACTGATTTTTCTGCATCCAGAAAGTAACATATGCTTGTTGTAAAACTTTAAGAGAACACAAAAGAACATAAAAAATACATTAGCACCCCATTCTGAGCTCATGGTGTTACTACTTTTCTTGTCTTCTTTCTTTAGTGACTATTATATATGTATGTGTGTAAAAATGTTAGTTCATACTATAGACACTGTTTCGTATGTTGATTTTTTTCACATATCATATTAAGCATTTTCCAATTTCTTTGAACGTTCTTTGAAATTAATTGCTACACGTTTTATCAGCCACATGTACCACAGTTTATGGAACCATTAATGCTGGAAATATACTGTTTCCTTTTCCCCACTATAATAAACATCACTGCAAGGAACATCCTTGTGTATCCATTTTACAAAGACCTCTCACTATTTCCTCAAGATAAAGTCCTAAAAGTGGCATGCATTTTTTACATTTTAATCATTTTGTACTGTCAAACTACCTTCTCAGAAAACGTTCTGCCAATTTATAATACCACCAACTGGGCATGAGGCTCAAAGAGGTTAAATGACTTGCCTAAGATTAAACAGCTGGGGAGTGGAGGGCTGGAAGTCAAATGTGGGCACCGGTATCCACAGGGCTATGGTAGAGCTTTGGTGGGGAGACGGAGGATGGGGTGGCCAGAGGTAATTGAGTCTGTAGCACTGAAACTGACTTGGGTGAAGATGGATGGTCTAATGAGACAGCTTCAAAAGACAGGCTGTTCAACGGACAACACTTGCAATTTCATACTCTCTATAAAGCTGCCTATGTCACGACTCTTCCCACTTGAGAGTCTTCAGACCAAAGAGGAATAAAACACATCTCCCTTTCTCTTGACTGTTACTCGTTTGTAGACCCAGGCCTTGGACTGGCATTAGTGCACATGGCATGTGTGAAAACTTGCCTGGTCATCTGAAGTGTGATTCAAGGAGGATTCCTCCTTCAGGCCTGAACAAGTCTACACTAGGCATACCCTTCATTAAGCCATAAGGAAATCAGGCACCCATCTCTCTGAGCATACAGCATGTTTTCTCAGTTGTCTCATAACTAAGAAATGACTTGATGAGGGATGAAAGATTCAGGATCCCAGCTCTTTCAGTCCTCATACATTGATCTACTAGCTGACTTCTTTCTCCCCTCCCTCCCACTCCTTCCCTGCACAGCCATAAATGCAGTAATGTAAGTCTAGGCAGAACATGAGGACCAAACTCGGGAAGTCATCTCATCAAAGTACCGTGTCTTAGACACTACAGGCTTGGAAGGGATTCAGAGTTGCACTGCAGCTGACTCCATAAATCCCCCCTATGACACCTCCAACTAGTGTGTGTCCAGCACATACTTAATTCCAACAGTCCTCCCGTAGAAAGCTGTTCTCTTCTAACTACTAGATCTTGCACCAAGTCAAGGTTTGACTCTTGCAACTACCCATCGTTTCAGTTCTGCCAATTAGCTAAACTTTCTTCCCTATGATGGACACTTAACTACCTGAAAATAGGTACCATTTTCCCCTCAGTATGCTGGAGGTGCTGGAGCATAAACGTCTAAGGCTTTGGAATCATACAGACCTGGCGTTCCGCTTCTGACTCTAGTAAACAGCTGTGCTTCTTAGGGCAAGTTGCTAAACATCTCCAAGTCTCCAGTTATTTCCTGGACCAAAAATAATGATGCATTTACCCCACTGGAGAGTAGTGAGGACTGAGTGAAATATCAGTAGTGCAGCAAGTGGTGGGTGGTTGATAGATGCTGGGTCCCCTCACAATTGTCTCTTTCTAAGTCAGTATTCCTCAAAGGTGCTCTCTGACTTGTTGCATCGAGATGGCCTAGGGTGGGTATTTAAAATGTAGATTTCTGGGTCATAGCCCTAATCCACTGAGTCACGTTCAGTGGGAGTGGGATCTGGGAACTTCTATTTGTTTAGTTCGGGCAGTATCCATGTGCCGAGAAGTTGGAAGGCCTTAAGACCTTTGGGAAGTCTCCAAAGCTACTCAGGGGTCCACACTCAAGTGCTGGTCTGTCTGATCCCTGAGTGAGACCCCACAGAGGACACATGCCTCTGAACTGGGAAGCAAGGCCTTGTTTTCAGGGAGTCTCACTCTTTTCTCACTCAGAGGCCTTCCCTCTGTATTCTGGGATCTGGAATGTGGAAGTGGGAGGGGATTGGGAAAGGGGCTGCCATGTAGATCAGGGCTTACGCTATTTTGATAATCTTCATATTGCCCAAGGGAGAGGGTCAACCCTTCAGAGGGGGAGAAGCAGGGCAGGGGCCCGGGGGTCAGCCAAGCAGATTGATATTGAGGGCACACTCCAGGCCAGACCGAGAGCTGGAGGGCCAACACAGTCGAGTGGTGGATGACAGAACACCCTGGCCTTTCCTGAACACGCTGCGTATCTGGGCAACCAACTCCAGACCTGCCCTCTGGTGGAGTGTGGCCCCCAGTGAGTCCTCACACTTGGAACAGTTTACGTACTTACCCTCATGTGCCCCCTCGTCATCTCGGCTCCACTCTCTTTCCCTGCTGTGAGTTCTCCTACGTGTGAGCTCTCTCCTTCTACCCAATTTTGTGCTGATGGCTCCCAAAAGTCTATTTACAACCCCCACCCCTCCCCCAAACTTCAGAACCTTACATCCATCTACCTTAGACGGCCCGTAGGCAACCAGTGCTTAACATGCCAGCACTCCCTTCACCACCTCTTGCCACCCACCTGCCACGTAAACCAAGAGTGGGAGCCACCTCTATTCCTCCTCCTAATTAGTCCCCCGGGTTCACTGGATCACTAACCAAGGGATGACGCTGTGTGTGTGGTCTTCCAGTCTCTTAAATCCACCCCTCCATACAGTCTCCACTGTTACTACCTGTGTTTATTCAGGCCTCATCATTTCTCACCTGGGCTACTGCAACAATGGGCAGCTTGTGTCTGAGCCTGGACCTGTCCCTGCATCCGTCCCTCCATCCTGTTCTCCAGCAGCCACCAGAGTGGTCTTTCAAAAAGGCAAAGCTGATCATGTCATTCTCCTGCTATAAACCTTTCAGTGCCTCCCTACTGTCCCCAGAATAAAATGCAAAGAATCCGGCCTCCCTCTACCTCGTTAGGCTCATCCCCTCTCCGTTTTCCCACATCCTTCAGCTACATTTCCAGGCACTGGAACCTGGGAACTCCTCCTCCTTCCAGGGCCCCTGGGCTGACCAGTCTCCCTGAAGACCAGGCTTCTGACTACCTGCCTCTGCCTTTCCCCTACTGTCGCTGCCCCCAATCCATGGCACTATCCAACCCAGCACAGACAGGAGAAATGGGGAGAAAAGAACAGTTATTATAATTATCATCAAAACCTGTGAGCCCTTGTTACGCAGCACTGCGCATAGTAAGTGCTTTACATTCAATTTCTCATTTTAAGCCTCATAATATTCCCAAGGGACAGAGACAGATGAGGAACCAGAGGCTCAGAGAGGTTAAGTAACTTGCCCAAGGTCATGCAGCAGTACAAGTGGTGCAGGTGATTCTTCAGCCCAGGTTGTCTGACTTCTGAGACGTATCAGAAAACGTCATCAAAGAACACAACTCAGATCTATTTCCGATGGTCTATGCAGAAAAGCCTACCCTGCCCAAACAGAGACCCCTTAAGATCTACTATCCTCAAACACCCAAGTGCTTCGCGTGGCTTACGGAACAGGCAGCGTTACTCTACCACAGGATGGTTAGGACAGCAAAGAACTTAAATCCCAGCCACTGCTGGAGAATATCTGCTTCTGAATGCAGCTTGGTTCAATTCCATCCAATTCAATTCAGTGCAGTTATCGAGTGCCCACTATTCACCCTGTAAGGGCTGGCTATGGAAGGTCCAGAGAGAAAGGCAGAGATCCCTCTTGGGAAGTCATAACTAGCCAGGGCATGGGGCACCACATGAGGAGGCAGGAATTGGGGTGTCGGAACCAGGCAGGCATCTTGTGGTCAGTCCTGCAGCGCTCAGGAGGTCGAGAATTTGCCAGCTCCTTATGCTAGCCCCTGGTCAGTGGCAAGTTTTGTAATTTTGCTAATTATTTCTTATAAAATATGAGTATAGACGAGATAAACCACCAGTTTAATCTAATAGGAAGTCTCAGGTATAAAACGTATGAAAGGAACTGGGATTTTCTTTCTTTCTTTCATATGAGGGCGGGGGCTCCAGTGACAGAGAACTTAGCTGTACTACTTACTAGCGGAGGCACCTTGGGCAGCCTATGTTAACTTTCTGAGCCTCAGTTTCCTCATCTGTAAAAGGGGAATGAAAGTAATCCTGTCTCATAGGGTTACGGAAAGGGTTAAAAGAGATTATGCATATAAAGTGCTTATTAGCACAGCACCAAGTGCCTGTAAGGAGTGTGAAAAGTGTTAGCCCATTCAATAAACAAACGCGTGAGTGGAATGCACATCTCAGGAGTGCTGGCCAGCGGGAAGGGCCCTGGATGAAGAGCTCAGAGTTTGAACTGTACTCTGTGGGGTAACAGCAACCACCGAAGGTTTGCAGCAAGGAAACGGCAAGGCCAGATAGGACCACACTGGCCAGAAGAGAGGACAGATGGGAGGGGGAGATACTGGAGACTAGTGGGAGGCTGCCTCAGTGTTCCAGGTGCGAGAGCACCTGAGTGAGGTTGGGATCTTGGTGTTGCAATAAAAGGGACAAATTGGAAAGACATTTAGGAGGTAGAACTGGCAGGACCTGGCAACCAAGAGATGTCAGCAGATGACAGCTACCCTGCTGCCGAGCAGACTCAACGCCCATGAAGGAGAGGATCCAGTTAGGGACTCAGGGGAGAAGCGATGCCCTCCCCAGGAGCCCCTGGCCACTGTGTCCGTTGGGAATGCTGGCCTTGCTGCTCTTTCTCATCCCCAGGTTCATGAGGTTCGTGAATGGTCCATCCACAGAGTGGGGCACAGTGGGCAGCCCATAGGCAGTTCGTTTACAAAAGAGGTGGTGGGGCTTACAGCGGGGGACAGTGGCCTGCAGCAGGAAAGGACTGCCCTCTTGGCAGATGGAAAGGGACAGAAGTCACTCTAATTGCAGCCTGTTTTGCAGGGGAAGCCTCCAAAGCTGGTTAGAAAAGAAAAACCTCTCAAAATAGTCCAAAGAAAGGGAAAAGGGCTCTCACATGTTTATAGCTACTTTGAGACAAGCACCACCACCTATTTCTTCTCATTCAACCTTCAGCACGGCTGCAGAAAGGATTAGCTGCCTATTTTACAGATAGGGAAACTGAGGCTCACAGAGCTTTTCGTATAGTGTATACTTGTAACTTACATAATATTGTACATGAACTATACTTCAATAAAAATGTAAATAAATCAAATCAAAGCAAAACAAAAAAAGAGAGCAAATATAAAAAAAACCTAACCCAGTTTGTCAATGGTGGAACCGGATTCAAACCCAGCCCTCTGACTCCACAGCACATTCTCTTTCCTCTACAACATATTTCATAAACTTTAATTTTAAAAGTCCCATTTCTTCAGACATTCACATAAGGCTGTTGGCAGTGCAAAATGATCGAATGCTTTTAGAAAGCAATTTGGCAATAAGAATCAAGAGTCTTAAAAAAATATTCATTCTGGGAATCGCTCCTAAAGAAATCATCATAAATTCAGAAAAAAAAAAAAAAAAGCTTTACACACTACAACGTTCTTCACAGCAATATTTATAACATGAACAACTGGAGACAATCTAAATGTTCACAGAAAGAATGGCTGTGAATATCCGTTTAATGGAATATTTGGGGGTCGAGGGTTTATAATAATAAGGAAAATACCAACATTACAAGTGGAACATCACCAGGATGCAAAATTACACAGAGCATCATCTAGGGATGGTGCTAGAGAGCCACGCGGGGCTCCATTGTTTGGCACTTCCCCCTCCGATCTCCATCAGCCCCTTCTAAATCACCCTAGATTTTAAAAATTAATAACATTACTTAATATGGAATAATGCATGATTGATCAACCTTATACAAAATGGGAGTATAATCACCTTTAGAAATTTTGCTGTTTTTGTTGATCCGTAATAAAGAATTTAGAAAAAATTATGCTTGCCTTTAAGTGTCTCCTATGCAGAGATAGGTTGGGGGCTGCCAAACCTACCATTCTTCTTGAATACAGCTCTGGAGGGATTAGCCATGTAAGAAGCCAGGGGAACAGAAAGCATACATATTGGAAAGGAAGAAGCAAAATCACATTACTTGCAGCTAATATGATTTTCTAACCTAGAAAATCTGAAATAATCAACCTTAAAACTATTAGAGCTAATGCGAGAGTTCAATAAGATGGTTGATTACAAAAGAAATGTACAGAAATCAATGGTTCTCTTATTTACAAGCAATAAACAATTAGAAAATGCAATGGCAAAATGATACTCTTCACAATAACAATAAAAGCTATAAAACTACCTAGGAATAAACCTAACAAGAAATTCACTAGGCCTAGGTGATGAAAACTATAAAATCTTATTAAATAATGTAAACAAAGATCTGAAAAATGGGAGACATACCATGGTCCTGTACAGGAATATTCACTATTGTAAAAATGTCAGTTCTTTCCAAATTAACCTGCAAATTCAGTGAAATTCTAACCAAAGTCACAATGGAATTTCTTGTGAGAAATCTGAAAATCTTATTCTAAAATTTACCTGGAAAAGTAAATGCACAAAAACTGCCAATAAAATGTTTTAAAACGAATAGTGAGGGAGAACTTTTCCTACTAGAAAAAAAAAATTACTATATAACTATGGTAATTGAAACTATGTGATTCTGGCACATAAGTAGAAAAACAGATAAATGAAATAGAAGAAAAAATCCAGACATAGAACCATGGATAGACATGAACTTAGTTTATGATAAAAGGGCCATTTCAACTCAGAAAGGACAGGTTTGGAACAATTCATTATTCATTTGGAACTAAAAGTTAGATCTATATCTCACACCTGGCACAAAATATAATTCAGGCAGATTAAAGAGCTGACTGCAGAATATAAAAGTCTGAGAGTTCTAGAAGAAATAGAGAAAATGTCTGCTATGAGGAAGAATAAAATAAAGCTGAAAGACAAGTTACTTACTGAGGAAAACTTGATAACATATAGGACAAAGTGGTGTAGACTGAATGTCTGTGTCCCCCCCCAAATTCATATGTTGAAACCTAACCCCCAATGTCATGTTATTTGGAGGTGGGGTCCTTGATAGTTCATAAGGTCATGAGGGTGGAGCCCTCACAACTGGGATCAGTGGTCTTATAAAAGAGGCTGCAGAGAGCTCCCTTGCCCCTTCTGCCATGTGAGGACACGGCAAGGAGATGGCCAGCTTTGAACCAGGAAGCAAGCGTTTACCAGACAAAGTCTGCTGGCACTTTGATCTTGGACTTCTCAGCCTCCAGAACTGTAAGAAATAAATTTCTGTTTATACGCCACCGGTCTGTGGCATTTTTGTTGTAGCAGCCTGAACAGACTAAGATATAGACATAGTTTTAATATTCAAAATATACAAAGAGCTCCTAAAAATCAATAGGAAAAACACATACAACCCAATAGAAAAATGGATAAAGAATATAAATAGGTAGTTCAGAAAATAAAATAGAAATGACCATAAACAAATGAAAAGGTGATCAATTACTAATAATTAAAGGAATGGAAATCAAAAGAATGAAGTGTTATTTTTCACCCATCAAGAAGGATAAAAATAACGAAATTTTAATTTGGGAAGGATGTAGGGAAATAGCCAGTCTCATACATGGTTGATGGAAATATTAAGTTGGCACAGCTTTGGGGGAGTATACTTAGGCAGAAACTAAATTAAAAAGACACACACTTTGACTCAGAAATCCCACTTTAAGGAAGTTATCCTATAAATGCTCCAAGATGTGCACCGAGATACATGCATGAAGGTGTTAACTGTAGCACTGTTTGAAATGATGAAAAATGGTTAATTATTAGCCAATTGTTTAAAAAATAATGAGGTAGATATAGGTACTGACATGGAAAAATATCTAATATGTGCACTTAAGAGAACAGAAACAAGTTGTAGGATAACATGTTTAATTCCCTGTCCCGTGTGTGTGTGTAAATGCATAGGGACAGGTCTACATAGCTACATACCAAATTTGTTAATAACGTTTGCCTCTGGGGAGGAGAGGAGACTTCGGGTAGGGGGTTGACAAACGAGACTCGAATATTTTATTCTGTACCCTTGGGTATGTTTTGCATTTTCCACAATGAGCATGAATTGCTTTGGTAAATAACAAAAAAGGATAGATACATAAACTCCCAGAACACAGATCTTTAAATGCAAAACAAAACAAAGCCATGCCTAGGAAAAA
The DNA here is from genome assembly GCF_003031525.2 of Neophocaena asiaeorientalis asiaeorientalis. Classification (NCBI taxonomy): domain Eukaryota; kingdom Metazoa; phylum Chordata; class Mammalia; order Artiodactyla; family Phocoenidae; genus Neophocaena; species Neophocaena asiaeorientalis. Next base: position 1,454,325 of record NW_020175208.1, on the reverse strand, counting down.
AAAAATAGAAGGAAATACATCAACATGTTCATGCAGGGACTTCCCTGGCGGCACAGTGGTTAAGAATCCGCCTGCCAATGCAGGGGCATGGGTTCGAGCCCTGGTCCGGGAAGATCCCACATGCTGCGGAGCAACTGAGCCCATGCGCCACAACTACTGAGCCTGTGCTCTAGAGCCTGCGAGCCACAACTACTGAAGCCCTTGCACCTAGAGCCCGTGCGCCTAGAGCCCATGCTTGGCAACAAGAGAAGCCACCGCAATGAGAAGCCCGCACACCATAACGAAGAGTAGCCCCAGCTTGCCACAACTAGAGAAAGCCTGCTCACAGCAATGAAGACCCAACGCAGCCAAAAATAAGTAAGTAAATAAATAAATTTATTTTAAAAAATGTTCATGCATGAGTTTCTTTATTTATCAAATTTTCTCTATTTTCTAAATTTTCTTTAATGACCATGTGTTACGTTTATAATGGAAACAAAAAAAACTAATGGTCTGTATTCTTTTAAAGCTGTTTTCCTTTTGCTGGAAACCAGCAAAATAATTGTGCTTTTACTCTTTTCCGCTGAGACCGGCTGAGTGATTTTGAAGCAGAAAGTGGGGATTTGGAATCTCTGGGCCCCAAGCACAGACTTCAGAGCATTTGTAGGAGGTGAATGACCAAGTGCAGACAGAAATCAGAGAAAATGGGATGGTGAGAACGCTTATGTCAATCTCTTAAAAATGATTAATGGAATGTCCCTAGTATAGCAGTAGGTGTGCAATAAGGTGGTGATGCTTTATTATGACTTGAGTGGATCGTCACAGTAACCATCCAGCCGCTCCCCACATCAAGAGAAACACCTGGGTCACATCTCCGCTTGGTACAACCTGGATGACCGAGCCAGGAAGAATAGGAATTAAAGCAAAGAGAGAACTAAAATTACTCATAAGGAAGGAAGTGGGGTAGAAAGTAGCACTTACTGAGCATCTACTATGTTCCACTTGTCTCTTGAGCACCATTTTTGACCGTATTACACCCACTTGGCAGAAGGGAACATTGAGAGATTAGTCCCTGCCCAAGGTTGCCCAGTAGAACTCCGTTTATCTGACTCCAAGTCCTGGGCTCTGTCCAGCAGCCTCCCAGCCAGAGGGTGGGAGGGGAGGAAGGATGGGGAAGTAAAGCACGAAGGAGATCTCTCCCACATACTTTAGAAGACTAAATGGGTCATAGATGTGTTTGAACTCTGAGCCCTTTTCCTGCTCTCCAGGCTGAGTTCTGAAACTTTTCATGGTACTTCCAGAAATGACGAAGTGAATGCTGGGGGAGTGTCTAAATAAAGCCCCCACGTGGGCGTCCCTGCTCAACTATGCATGAGCTCTTTGTGACTTCACCCCTGGTGAAGGAATAAGCACGACTTCACTCAAAAAAAAAAAAAGTGCAGCCAGGAAAAAGCAAAACTTTCCAAAAATATTTGAATGTTGACAGCAGATTCTCGCATCCCAGTGAATAACCAGTTTGTATAAATGTGTATGTGTATGTGACCTAAATTCACAGAACTTACAATTCTGTGACCCCAAAATAGGTTTCACGTGCCTGATTTTCCAAATGTCAATGGCTAAGTGCCAAGCCAGCAGGCAGCCTAGCCTTTCCCAGGACCCTCGTGTGGTTGATACCGGTCCCTGAAAGGGTCCTCTTACTTGCTGGCTGCAGCCTGCTGGAAGGGCAGGAGATCCAAACACACCCTGATATGGGGTCTCCCCCTCCTCCTGTCCTGGGAGGTCTCCAGCGCTGTTGTCTGACAGTGGTGGGGGGTTAGTGTCACAGCAGCGGGGCTACTTGGATAATGGGGTCCTGCTGTCCCCTGTACCTGCTCACTAGAGCCTCTGTCTTCTCTGCAGATTTCTGTGGATTTGCCCAAGTCTCAGTGGTTTCTCAAGGCTTAAGGGAAGATGCTCCTTCCCCAAGGTCATGCCCAGTGAGCTGGGTCCCACCACAAAGCTGCCTAAGCGCTAAGTGTTTCAGCTCTTTCAGTTCACCTCTACCAATAATAGCAGGTGCTGTTAGTGTCTGGCCAATTATCCTGGGTCTTTCAGAGTGGGCCAGCTGACTGCCAACTGCCAGCATAGGTACCCCTGCGCCCAAGGGCATCTTTCCCCATCTAAGGCCACTCTGTCCATGTGCACAGTAGGCTGGAAGGACCAGGCACTACTAAACCCCCAGGAGCAGCCCTCATTCAATGACTTTGGAGAATTGATGTATAAATACCCCAGCTCCCTTGCTCTTTGGGTGGGATAATTCTAAGACCTGAGTTCTGCAGATCTGGGTTTCCCAGAGTATCCTTGTGGGATTATGCCCCAGGCCCCTACTGTGATAGCTGGTGTGATCACATACCCCTTATAGGCTACTGTCCCTTCCCCTATCATGTCCACCTCCTCGACTGGTGTTATCTGCACCTTTCAATAAACTACTTGCCCTTGAGCCTTTGTTTCAGGTCTGCTTTTGGGAAAAACCAAACTAGGTCAATACCCTGATTCCAGGGGCATAAGAATCCCAGCATCAGACACAGATGTGCCACGGCCTTCCACTGCTGGGACCGCCATCTTGTTGGGGTGTCCAGGTCATTGACTGGGTCCCCATCTCCTACAGGGCAGGTCTCCTCTTGGGAACCCCCATCTTCTGCAGGGTCCCAAATCCTTTTCTCCCAAAGGCTCCAGGTACTTCTGTGGAGAATAGGTGCTGCCTTGCTCCCCTCAACCACATCCCAACCGCAACACCTTTGAGCTTCCATTTCCACATCAGAAAAGTGGGAGCACCTGTCCACCTCAGTCAGCAGCCGTAAAAATGAATAATAATAACAGCTACTACTCAATCGAGTGCTATCTACATGCCAGACATGCGGCTTAGGCTAATACGAAATTCACAACGGCCCCAAGCAGCATCAATTATCATTGCTGACAGCCCTATTTTAAAATTAAAGAAACAGAGGCTCAGAGAGGTGAACTCCCTTTCCCAAATCCTGGAGCTGAGGTGTGAATCCATGTCTGACTCTAGGCAAACAGCGTCTCATGAGATGGGTGGCCACATAGGGGTGGGCCTATGGGTTTGTGGGTCAGGGATGAGGGTGGTGGAGACAGGCAGGCTGGCCCTACCTGGCGGTATGAGGCACAGTCTGAGTCCAAGGAAGCAGGGGCAAAACTGGTACAGTCTGGGCCCCCAGCAGAATCTGGTAGGGGAGGGGCGGGGATGCATGGCGGGCAAGGTGAAAGAGGCTGGGATCGAGATCTTAAACGGAAGGCGTCTCAGATATGACAAGACCGAGCGGCAGCAGGGCCTGCTCCAAGGGCTGGGGCTGTGGAAGGGAGGCTCAAGGCTGCTGGTTGAGCCTGAGCCTGAGCCGGCCCTGCGGAGAGGCCTGGGGACATGGTACCGGGATCAGGCTTAGATGGCCTTGGACGAAAGTTGGCTGGGCACACTGGCTGTCCCTCCAGAAAGGCTCAGAAGCGGGATGCTGCATCTCCCCCAGGCTCCCAGACATGAGGTGTGGGCTATTCCCAGCCCCTACAAATCTGTGGGCCCGTGCATGTTGAACAACTTTGCAGCCAGGGCTCTCTGGGTGATGAGACCTTGGGCCTGAGGCTGCAATGCTATGCATTCCGGGGCCTGACCCTGGGCAACCAACACCCTCTCAGCTGAGGTGCCTGCTGGCACCTTGACCCAGTCCCCGATAAGCTCCTTGCACCATCCCCAGGGTGGGGTCGGCAGCATCTCCGGCACTCCCCAGAACCCCACAGGCAGGGAGCCATGCGGGCTCCTAAAACCAAGCTGGATTTTCTCTTGTTAAGTCACAGGATAAAGCACTTTACATATTAATCAGGTCAGGAATCTGAGAGCGTGTATCAGGGGATTGAAACATGTAGATTGTGATGATGAATTCGTGCTCATCAGAAAACCAATGAATCATCTTAACTTCATTATCAGGAATTATTTGATGGGGGAATTGGCAGGGGGGGATAGGGGAACGAGGAGGGGAGTGCCAAGGGGGAGAGGATTTCTTGATTCTCAGCCCAGACTGTGTTCTCTTCTAGCAACGCATTTCTACAGCAGGCTGGTTTGTTTCCAGGATGTGTGTCCTGAACGGAGCTGCCTCTCGGAGGCCTCAGTGAGGCTCAAGGGCATCACTTAGTGAAGTCAGGCCCTGAGGACCCGGGCAAAGCACGTAGACAGACGCAAATAACCCTGAGAGCACGACTACCTTTACAGTTGCTTTAAGATCAACCAGCAGGTCACTCCTGTGACACGAACTCCCTCGGTGACCTGGAGTAAAGCCACCTGCCACCTCTCTGTGCCTCAGTTTCCTCACCTGAGCTTCCAGGGATGGAACCAAGGGCTGGAACCCCCAAATGCCAGCCCTCTTTAAGGTGTGGGGATCCAGCTGCGAAAAAAACAGACACTGAAGGATAGAAAGAGGCACTTGTAGTTTTTAAACAGGTGGTCGGGAAGCCCTCGCCGAGAATGTGACCTTGGAGGTGACACCTGAAAGAAGTGAGGAAGTGAGGTGACGTCTGGGAGGAAGAGCATTCCAGGTGGAAAGGACAGTATGCGCAAAGGCCCTGAGATAGGAAGAGCATGTCTGGTGTCTAGGGAACAGCAAGGAAGCCAGTGTGGCTACCGGAGCGGACAAGAGAGAGAGTAGGAAGAGGTAAGGGCAGAGGGGTCATGGTGGAAGGAGTGGGGTCAGAGGGTGCAGGGACTTTAAAAGGGGGCGTTGAGATCAAGAGAATATTAAGGAAAGGTGAGAAGAGGACACAGAAGATAAAGTGGCTCCTCTATGGGGTAACCTGAGGCACTGGGTGGGGCACAGCAATGAGTCAGGACAGGCAGACGGGAGAGGAACATGGTGTGAAGTCTGGCAAACGCTGGTCCAGTGGTAGGGAGCCTGGAAATATCAAAGGTGGTAGAAGTAGGGCTGGATCAGACTTGGAGAGCCTGGATTCCACCCTGGCTCTGGTATGTGCTTGCTGAGTGATGCTGGGACTCAGTGTCCTTATCCATGGAATGAAGCAGGAGGACAACAGCATGCTTTCTACAGAACTTTCTGGAAGCCTCAGATTCTCTTATTCCTCCTAGTCTTCTCTTCCCTGGAAAAACAGGCTGTGGCTGCTCTCTTCAACAATGCAAATAAAATATCTGTGGGGGTTACACGGAGCATGTCCACATCATATGGTCAGGTGGACTTTGGGCATTGGGTCCCAGGCTGGGAGTAAAGCAGGGAGACCACTGAGGTGAAGAGATGACCCCTCTCCTGTCTGAACTGCTTCCTTTGGGAACCACAAAGTATCAGCCCCGGTGTACTTTAGAACCACCTGGGGAACTTAACACCCAAGTCCCACCCAGGACAAAAAGAGCTCCATTTCTTCCCGGTGGGGAGAAGGAACAGCTCTTCCCAGGGATCCTCACTGGGCTTTTTTTTTTTTTTTTTGCGGGACGCGGGCCTCTCCCTGTTGTGGCCTCTCCCG
>NW_020175208.1:1378950-1448803 GCF_003031525.2 Neophocaena asiaeorientalis asiaeorientalis | reverse complement strand
TTTTTTGCGGTACGTGGGCCTCTCACTGTTGTGGCCTCTCCCGTTGTGGAGCACAGGCTCCGGACACGCAGGCTCAGCGGTCATGGCTCACGGGACCAGCCGCTCCGCGGCATGTGGGATCTTCCCGGACCGGGGCACGAACCCGCGTCCCCTGCATCGGCAGGCGGACTCTCAACCAGTGCGCCACCAGGGAAACCTACTGGGCATCTTTGAGGGAAATACAAAATGGGTTGATTCAGGTTTGAGAAACATGTATTAAGCGCCCTCCATAGGCAGGGTGCCTTCACCTATTCTCATTTAATCCTCCCAGAGCCTTGGAGGAGGGATTTCTCTCTCATTTTGCAGATGAGGAAACCAAGGCTCAGAGAGGTGGACTGGTCCAAGGACTCCTGGCTTGTACATGTGATGAAAGGTCATCCCAGTCAAGAGCTGGTTCTTAGTCACTTTATTATATTTCACCAATTGACTCCTAACCCTCTGCCTGGCCCTGGGAGATAGATTCAGAGAGGAGACTGAAGCTCAGAGAGGTTAAATGCCTGGCCCAAGGTCGCAGGGACAGAATGCGGCAGAGCCGGCATTTCCTGCCAGCCCGTGAATTGGGTTGCTAAAAAAAAACGCCGTTTCTCTTGCAGCCATCCTAACCAAATGTCCCACTCCCCAAATACCCATCTGGGGCCGTGGTTCTTGCTAAAGGGATATAGTGGCGTCATTACTAGACCCTGAGGAGATAAAGCATTGCAAATTGAATGAGAACATCTATTTTCACATCCTGATGAAGACATAACTGACACTGAAAGAGTGAATTGTTTTAGAGGAAAACACAGCCCCTGGTTTTCTCCTTTTCTTTTTTTAAACTTGGAGTTATGGCTTTAGCAAAATAGAAGCAGCTGACTATCACAGATAAAAATGCCCTTTTGCCTAATTGGATCTTTAATAAGGAATCCTAATTAATTCCCCTGAACAGAGAATTTATACACTGGTGTTATCTCAGCCCTGGGCTGATGGGCCTGGTTATTTCCAGATACAGAATAATGAATCTTTCCCAGCCGGGCTAGGAGTCGCCAGAGACTTGTCAACTTCCCTGTGAAAGCAATTACTTGCCAAGGCACTGGCATGGGGTGGTGGGTAGAGGGGAGCCGGGGGAGGGGCTGGGGGAGGATAATTACAAGAAGAGGGATTGGGGGGATTTAGGGGAGCTTAGAAGGGCATCGTGGGGCAAGGGTTGGGAGAAGATGGGCAACTGTGAAGGAAATCGCTGGTGGAAGGATGGAGGTCACATCAGCTTTCTGGATGCCATCCCCAGCTCAGAGCGTGGCCTAGGGGACATTTGCCTTTATGTGAAAAATGTCACCTGATGGAGCTTGACAGATTCAGACAATTATGAGAGCCTAACAGGCAGCACACAGAAGCCAGGAAGCAGGCCTGCCTGCGTCTCCTCTTGGTTGGGGCAATGGCTAGGCTGTCATTGCCCAGGGACCTTTGTGGCATCCGTAAAGACAACATCAAATGAAAAGAGTTATCTGGACAACTCAGGCCACAGACCAGCAGTGGGGAGGACATGACTGGATGACATGGGCCATTTGTTTGCAGTGACAGGGCTCTCCTGCAGGGGAAGGCTGCCGGCAGTCTGTCCTGTGCTCATGGGGCGTCCGCTAGGGAGCTGGCGGCACGCGGCAGTTGAGGCCTTGGTGAGCAGGGAAGCCTGTCCAAAGCTCCTACCAAGTACAGCTCAAAAGACAAGGACCGGGCTTCCCTGGTGGCGCAGTGGTTGAGAGTTCGCCTGCCGATGCAGGGAACACGGGTTCGTGCCCCGGTCCGGGAAGATCCCACATGCCGCGGAGCGGCTGGGCCCGTGAGCCATGGCCGCTGAGCCTGCGCGTCCGGAGCCTGTGCTCCGCAACGGGAGACGCCACAGCAGTGAGAGGCCCGCGTACCGCAAAAAAAAAAAAAAAAAAAAAAAAAAAAAGACAAGGACCAAACCAGGGGAAGGAGAGGGGGCTGAGGCTGTAGGCCTGGGGGCATCCTTCCAGGACACCCAAAGTCTCTTCCTGGTTGGAATTCCCAACCCAATCCAGAGGGGCACAAAGACCAAGAGGCTGGAAGGCAAGGGGCCCTGGCTTCAGTCTGTGACTTGCCAGCTCTGTGACCTTGGCCACATGACCTTGCTCAGTCTCAGTTCCTCACAGTTACTTGAAAATGCGAAGGAAATAATGAGTGTAGATGCCTGGAATGTTGACGCTCTACCAAGAACACTCGTCTTTTCTTCAAACCCTCCCAGTTCCAGAAAAATCACTGTAGGGGGCGGCTCCTGCTGGAGGGGAGTCTGTGGTGCTGCGTTTATACGTGAAAAGTTAGAAAGTCTCTGTGCACAAGCCGCAGGTTCCCAGCGGGCTGCGGGGGAGAAGGGGGAGTGGCTGCGGGGAGAGGGGGACCCGCCACCTGCCTTATAAAACTGGGGCCGCTCAAGTTCAGAAAGCTGAGCACCCGGCTCAGAGGGAGAAGCCAAAGCCATATTGTTCATTCCTGTGTGTCTCTGCGTGCCCTTGAGGGTCCTGCCAAATGGCCCTGGGACCTCAGCTGCCTGGCCCAGAGGGTCATGAAAACCTCCTGCTGTGGCCTCCCGCTGGGGGCCAGCCTGCAGCTGCCACCCTGACCAATCAGCGGCAGAGGCTGAGACCCACAACACCTTGGAATCTCTGAAGGGAGCCTGCGCAGCTGTCTGCTTGGAGCACCTGCTGGGAGGCTCCAGGAGTGGGGGAGAGGGAGGGAGGCCCTTCCAGGTACTTCAGCCATGCAAGGTCAGAGGAAAGACACAAGCAGGATTTAAAGGCTGGGAAGCTGGGCCTGTTCAGTCTTTCTTGTCAAATGTTTCTTGTAACTTTGTGCAAGGCCCCCAGAGGGTAAGTTAACTGAGGTCACATGGTTTATTGGCAGCAGAGCTGGTATTTGAACCCAACTTTGACTCCTAAATCCCTGATCTTCCTCTTGCTCAACTCTGCCTTTCTTGAGGTTCAGGGTGAGTAGGGAGTCCTGGGGATCTTTCCTGGGATGCTGAAGGGGAGACCCTGATACATGGTCCCTCTCTCAGCCAGGTCTGCAGATCTGGGCTCGGGGACCAGAACTGGAGGTAGAACAGGCTGAGCCCTTGCTACCTCCCGACTTGAGACACGGACACCTGGAGCTGTGGCATCATGGGGGAAGGGCAACAGGTATCCAAGTGGGAGGATCAAGCCTAATTGGGGACCCATCATGGGGCTGGGGGTACTCAGCACCCAGCTTGGGACTTAGCAGCCCACACGCCCTTTGGCCAAGCATTCTCCAGGCGACCTGCCACAAACATCCCCCAAGGAGGTTTCACATCTCCTTCACTGAGCTGGCAGTATAGAATGCAGGAGGGAAAACTGGGAGAGGGGAGAAGCATCGGGCAGAAGTCACGTTACCCTTACCTTCTCCATGAGAAGCAGCCTGTAAGTCTCAGTGGCCTGTCATAGGAACAGAGCAAGACTCCAGTGTAATTCTAGGGAAAACTCAATGCTTAGCTCAAGAGCCAGGGACTTGCTTCAACTGGGACTATCCTGGGACGTGAGGAGAACTGAGTGGGAGATGCAATCCTGGAGGCGTCAGCAGTGCACAGTGGATAGGGGCCTCCCTGTGCTGGCTGGGACCCAGGACTGACTCTACAGGCCTGTAGATGGAGGAAAGAGAGGGCCCAAGACTGAAAAAGAGAGACCCAAAAAGCCACTTGAATGATGGGATCAGAGCAGAAAATGAATCAGAGCTCAAGGAGCAGGAGAGACGGGCAGTAGACCAGAATTTAGAGTCTGGCATGGGCGGCGTCCAACTCCTGGCTCAGGTGCTTACCAGCTGTATGACTTTTGACAGGTGTCTTAACCTCTTGGAGTCTTAGTTTTACCACCTGAAAAATAGGGATGATGGTACATTCTTCACAAGAGTTTCATAGGGATAGAATGAGATAATGCATGTGAAACCCTTGGTACACTGCCTGACACCCTGTAGCTCTTAAAGATCATTACACCCCCGAAGGTATATTAAGGCAGGAGGGAGCAGATAATCAGAGACTCGAAAGGGCCAGACAGAGAGCACCAGAGCCTGCTCTAAGGGCAAGGAATTATCCCAAGAATGGTGTGCACAGAGAATGGAAAGGGAAGAACCCAGATGGAGAGGAGAGCGTGTGGGGAGAGGATGCTGAGCCTCCGAGGCTCAATGTCTTCTGCAAGATGTGATACCTAACTTGTCGATGCTGATGAAGATCCACGGAGACAACATATGTGATGTCATTCAGCACAGGAACCTACTGGCTCATTGAGGCGAATAAGAGATATGTGCCTGCTGACTTATCATGATATCTGTCCCGTTGCCAAAGACTCTGAGACGAGGTAGGTGGGACAAAGCGCTACCTGCCTTTCTTTCTGGTGGGGTGAGACGGGGCTTTGAGGAGGGTGCTGAGATTCTAAGATGTCAGAGGCTCTATTTATTCAACAAACTGTCAGCAAACCTTGATGCCTGCCTGTTGCCAGGATTTTGGCTGAGCACTGAGGATTCAGGGAGGCTGGGGCAAGTTCGTGCTCTTCAAGAGTAGGCAGATAAGAAGGTGAGGCTAGACTTCAAAGCCAGAGAGTTGAGACGTTCTAGTTCAGCATTGTAACCACAGGGCTTATCACAGAATCCGGCATAGAGCAGGCAGGCAAAAACAGAGTTTATTTGTTAAATGAATTTATTTGTTAAATAAATTCATAAAGTCAGTTAGGAGTCAGTGTGCTTTGTTTTAGGTAACAGATGTGCCCGCCTGGCCTTGTGCATAAACCGTAACCAAACATATGAGTCAAACATAACCCTGCAACAAGAGAAGCCGCCTCAATGAGAAGCCCTCACACCGCAACGAGGAGTAGCCCCCGCTCACCGCAACTAGAGAAAGCCTGCGTGCAGCAATGAAGACCCAATGCAGCCAAAAATAAACAAATGAAATAAATAAATTTATTTTAAAATATATATATATATGGAAATTCCCGGGTGTGTATACATATATATATATATATATCTGGGAATTTCCATGCCAAGAAATTCGATAACGGAGCCATTCATAAGAAGACGGAGCGTTTCTTAATAGGCAAAAATCCACCCACACCCTATTATTGCCCTGGCAAGAGTTCTATTTAGGCCCAGTGTGGCCCTGAAACTTTCATCTACTTCCGAACACCTGAGAGAATAGTTACAAATACTGAATTTGGGCCGAATCCTCAGAAATTTTGGAGTTAGTAGTCTGGGGTAGGACTTAGGAATCTGCATTCCCAAATGCCTTCTAGGCAAGTTTTCTGTTTCAGGGAGTTGGTTGGTGCATCACCATTTGGGAAACAAGGGGTGCCTTCTAGAGGGTATTTTTTTTTTTTTAATCGGGGGTAGAACTGAGAGAGATCAGGAGCTTTGGGGCTCCTGGAAGCTGCTGTGTCTTGCCACCTCTTCTCCCCTGCCCATCACAAGACAGACAGATGTCCCTCTATTTCTGGGGAAGACAGTCAACTCCTGATCAGCCCATTTCCTACTTCATTCTTTGATGTCCTTCGTAACCTCTTTCCCCAAAGCTTCCTACCCTCCACCCGTTTGTGGTCCCCCACTTTAGTGCACGTGGGGATCCCATGGGAGCTTTACAAATACTGATGCCCAGCTCCCACCCTTGGGCATTTTTTTTTTTTTTGCGGTACGCGGGCCTCTCACTGTTGTGGCCTCTCCCATTGCGGAGCGCAGGCTCAGCGGCCATGGCTCACGGGCCCAGCCGCTCCGCGGCATGTGGGATCTTCCCAGACCGGGGCACAAACCCGTGTCCCCTGCATCGGCAGGCGGACTCTCAACCACTGCGCCACCAGGGAAGCCCCTAACCCCTGGGCATTCTGACTTAGTTGATCTGGGTGTTGGTTTTAACGGGCATCGGGTTGCACTAACTGCTCTAAATCCTATATCCCTGGCTTTCCTCTGGCCCAGAGAGCAACGTCAACGGATCGCTCTGCTTTCTCTGAACCTCCCCCTTGGCCATAGCACCAGTGACCAGAAGAGGAATCTGGAGGAGAAAGATGGAGCCACACGCAAGACATGCAGGACCAGCCTTGGGAGGATGGAGGCTGCAGACTGAGGATAAAAGGGGTCCCCGGCGGTCACCGGGTTCACTCCTGCAGTGGGGAGCCTGTTCATCACCCTGATTGCCTTTTTTCCTGTCTCCCTGGGGTTCGTAGGCAGGAGGCAAAGAGCACTAGAAGGACTCCTGGTGCGACAGGTTGCCGGCAAATTGATTCTGCCCCAACCGAGGCAGGCGGAGAGAGCAGCGCTCAATCGAACCTCTCTCCTCCTTCCTGCCAGGCCCAGTGTGCTGCGGGTCAGAGGAAGTGAAGGGATAGCTGAAACTGACGTGGCTGCAGAAATTGACATCAGGTGCCAGACAGGCATCTGCTTAACAAACCCGCTAATTTTAACCTCTGTCTCCCAGAGCCGAACTCTTTTGAAGGGAAGGAACAAAAAAGAGTGATATTTAACACATTTCTATTTCTGTGCTCCACAGTCTCTCTCTGAGGTGGCAAGTTTGAGCCTAATTGATTTCTTAGTCAAAAGGAAGAAAAAAAAAAGACAAAAACGGAAAACAACAACTGAGAAAACTTAACCTCACTCACGTTGCAATCAAACCTCTCCAGTTCTGCCGACTGCTGAGCTTTTTATTTTTTTAAGACTGGCCAAGTGACTTGCATAATTTAAGATCCTTTCAAGCACTGATCCACCTGCTCTGGCTGAGCAGTTTCTGATTAATTATTAATCAGACTGAGTTTAGGATGAGGAATCAGCAAGAGTCAGGGCTAATTTGCAAATGTCCCCCAGGAAGGTTATTACTTAAAATACTCGGTGGAGAGGCTCCATGTTAACCTTTGCAATTAGCCCCAGGACACTGTTACTGGTGAGGCGGAAGCAAGTTTCTCCTCCCAAGAAGCCGGTCTTGGACACCTACTAAGTGCCAAGCCCTGCCTTTACAGCTTTTCAGGGTTCTGCAGGCAGTGGCGGGGGAAGGGAGGGAACAGAAAAAAGACAAATCCATAAGTAAGCCACAAAACATCAGGGACTGACAAATACCTAAAATAAAACAACATGTTGTGTTAGAGAGGGATTCCTTTAGGTTGCATGGACAGGGTAAGCCTTTTTAAGGAGGGGAAATTTAAATGGAACTCTGCATTTCAAAACAGCCAGGTCTTTTTTGTGTTTTTTCTTGTGGGTTTTTTTTTTTTTTTGCTGTTGTTGTTTGTTTTTGAACTATGAAGGAAGAGGATCTTAAACCCTGGGAACAGCTAGTGCAGGCCCCAGGAGGGAATCTGCTTAGCCCATCCAAGGGGCAGGAGGGAGGCAAGTGGAGCTGGGGTGCAGTGAGTGGGTGTGGGTGATAGGATGGAAGTCAAAGAGGTGGGCAGTAACCCCATAGTCTTGTAGGATTTTATTCTAAGTATGATGGGAAGGCATTGGCAAGCCTTAAACAAGGGAGACATGATGTGATGTGTAAATGTCAGGCACTTCAGTTGCTTTATGGAGAATGGACTACAGCAGGGGTAGAAGCTGGGAGACAAGGCCCTTGAGCAGCCAGATGCCGGTGGCACAGAATGGGCAGAGCAGCTTCTTCTGAGGAGTAGACAGAGGTGGAGAAGGCTGGGAGAGGAGAGATTAGGGGGAGAAGGGCATGTCCTATGTCCATGGACAGATGAATGAATAAACAAAATGTGGTATACACGGACTGTGGAATATTATTAAGCCTTAAAAGGGAATGAAATTCTGATACATGCTATAGTATGGATGGACCTTGAAAATATTATGCTACCACAAAAAGAACAAGTATTGTATGACTTGTAGTCAAATTCATAGAGACAGAAAGTAGAATGGTGGTTACCAGAGGATGGGAGTAGACGGGGAGTTATTGTTTAATGAGTACTGAGCTTCGCTTTGGGAAGGCAAAAAAAGTTCTAGAGATGGATAGTGGTGTTGGTTGTACAACAATGCGAATGTACTTAATGACACTGAATTGTACACTTAAACATGATTAAAATGGTCAGTTTTACATTACGCTTATTTTATCACAGTTAAAAAAAAAAGTCTGTTTCGAAGTGTTCATTTTGAGATACTGTTGAGATTTTGAGATTCCTGTTCATATATATGGAGCCCAAAAGGTCCCTTAGGGCTGGACATTGAAATTGAGAGCCATTGGCGTATAGATGATTTTGAAAGCCAACCTGTGATTCATTGAGATTACCTGGGAGGGGGGGTAAATGGAGAAGAGGAGGGTCCCAGGGCCCCCTGGGCAGTCCACATGTAAAGGGTGGACAGGGCTTGAGCAGTGGAGGAGACAGCAAACGAGACAGAGAAGGAATGGCCATAGACAGCTAGCTACGTGGTTTAAGTCAGCTAGGAGAAAGAACTAGTTTAAGGACACATGGCCAGTGTTACGTTCCCAAGAAGCCAAGTCAGATGAAGATGGAGGAGTGACACTGGTCACCGGCAATATTCCCAAGGCTGTAGCTGAATGGGGCTGAGAGATGGAGGAGTTTGGTGCGTGCTGTTTTTGTTTTGACTTCAGATGGTAGATATTAGAACACCTCTCTATGTTCTTTAATATTAAGCAATGTTTAAGAGGGAAGAGAAAAATGATGAGTGCAAGAAAGAGAAGATGTCTCTAGCAGGGAATCCTTGGAGAATATGAGAGCTGGAGCATAAAGGGAGGGGCAGGAGCGAGGGCATTTGTCTACTGAAATGTGAGGTGTGGCAGAGATATTGGCTCACCAACCATTTCATCTGCTATCATGTTTCCAGGCTCCCTTATGGCTAGGCTGGACCATGTGACTACTTTTGGCCAATGAAACATGAGTGGGAGTGATATGTATCATATCTGGGCTGGGGCAGTGAAAAGCCCATGCTAAATTCTCTACTCTCTTTGATGGTGGAGCTATAAGATCCTAGAGCCTGGATACCAGCCGCCCCCAACCCCGCCCGCCCCCGCATGACTATGTGGTTTAGAGCCACTCTCACGATAAATGTGTTGCATGAGCGAGAAATAAAACTTTGTGGTGTTATACCAACGAGTGTTAGGGTTAATGAAGTTCAAAGAAGGAAGTGGCAAGAGACAAGACTAGTGTGGGAGGCAAGGGCTGGATCAAGAAGGGCCTATGAAGGGCTGGAATTTTATTCTGTAGACAATGGAAGATGATTGAAAGCTTTTGCCTGGGGCTTAGCATGTCAGATCTGCATTTTAATTAAACCATTCTGGTAGCAGCAGGGAAGATGAATTGGAGAGGACAAGAAGCTAAGCAATCAGCAAGGAGGCTATTACAACCCACAAAGAAGAAAAGATGATGGGCTGAACTGGGGGAGTGGTAGTAAAGACAGCGAGATGTGCTATAGGAGGTACATTGGGAGAATTTAGCAATTAATTGAATGTGGCTGGTGAGAGAGAGGGATTAAACAGGGATGATTCCCAGAGTTTTGGATGACTTGGTAGAGGGTGGTGCCATAAACTAAGAAAGGAAACAAACCCTGACCGTTTCAGTCGTCGATTACGAGTGAAGTTGGGACCTGTTGAGTTGGAGACACTGGGGGGACATCAAGGTAGAGCTGTCCAACAAGAGTTGGCCCCACGGTCTTATGCTCAGTGGGGAGGCCAGGCTAGGGAGCCAGATTTGCGAGTTGTAAGGAGACAGGTGGTTTATCTGAAGCCACAGGAACAGATAAGTTTACCCAGGAAGAATGTGTGGAATGGACAGAGCAGTAAGACAAGAGCAGAATCTTGGAGTCACCAAAGAAGACAGAGAAGGAATGGTCAGAGGGGTCAAGAAGAATCACAGACAGTAGCTTGAGAAAGAAAAAAAAAGAGAAAGGAAAGTTCCAAAGGGAGAGATAACCAACAATGTAAAGGAATGTAGAAGTATCCAGTAAGATGAGACCTAAAGACGATCTTTTGGCTTTGGCATTGGAAGTGGTAGTGTTTGGAGTGGGGGTTGGTTCTCTTATGATGATCTTAATAGGAATGGTTTCAGGGCAAGGCTGGGGGTAGAAGGCATGGTGAAGTAGGTGGGAATTATTGGCGACAGAAGAATTAGAGGCAGCCAAGATAGACCACTCTTCCAAGAACGTAGATGAGAAGTTCTCAGGGACACTGGAGTTCTACTATTCCGTGAAGCCTCGCCGTTTTTTTCAAACCAAGCCCGCCCTCTCCTTTCCCAGATGACGGAATCTGTTTAGCTCAACAGTGACCATCTGCCATCTTATCAGACTGTCAAATGCTAGTTTTCTCTGTGAACGCTGCTTCCCTGTTGAGGCTGTGGGTGTCACACACCAGCCACTGGATGAGGAGAAGCTGGGATTAAAAGAAATATAAGCTCAGGGTTACAACCAGGGAGGTAGGGCAGTCTTAGGAAGCCAGAAGAGATTGTAAGAGCAAGGGACAGGCAAAAGCCAGTGTGAAACGTGGGCTAGCTGATGCCCAAAGTGAGTAGAACAAACATTTGTGGCCAAGTGCGAAGAGGAAGACCAGGACTGGGGCCTTGAATGCTGTTAACGAACTAACATCATTCTGGAAGGCAGATCGTACCAGAATGATGGGCCTCTGGAAGGGGACAGCTCCTTCCTTCTGACTTAGCGGCACCATCAGGCATCTGGCAGCTCCTCAAGAGAGGGCGGCAAGCGCATCTTGCTGTCTGGTGCCCTTCACGGTCCCGGCACGGGCCGCCACGCAGACGCCGTACTTATTACCAACCTGTCGCACGCAGTCAGACCCACGGGGTACAGGCCAGCTGCCCGACCTCAGCTTCCCACACACAGAACTTGGCTGAATCGCCAGCTCTAGAGGAGCCAACGTGCCGACAGCGAACAACCCTGGCTCACTTCCTGCCCCTTCCAGCCGCGGCTTGTGTTCTCTTCCTGAGAACAAGTTCTCAGTGATGCAAACAAGGAAGTCACGTTGATACCCTGTGGCATGTGCAGGAGCCCCAGCCTCACTCCCCAGCTCTCCAGGCCTGTTCTGCCAGCAGCACGCTGGGGCACTAATCCCTTCCCACTGCTCGGCTGCAGAGCCAGTAATGCTACTTCCATCTCTGATACGGGAGATGAGATTTTAAAGGGCTGGTTATTTATGGGCTGGCTCCTGATGGAGACAACAGATGCAATTTCATGGGCTCCATGAGAAGAGAACAGCTTCTTGGGCTGGCTTGAAGCATTGTGATGGGGCAGGAAAGGAGAGGGAAGCAAGGGTGTCACAGACCCACAGGAAGGTGGCAGGTTCTGAGTCTTGGCTGGAATAGGCCCATCCCCTTGCCAGCTCAGCTGCATCTCTGAGCATCTCTGCCAGCGCGACACCTTGACCCTGCCTTGCTCCTGGCATTCAGTCGGAAACCCCAGAGGACAGGCATAGGCCTACGCCACTTCCCTGTATGAAGTTCAAAGGAAAATAGGGCATTGTGACAATGGGCCTTTACGTGTGCAATTCCCTCTGCCTGAAATGCTGATCCTGAGTTCCTCCCATGGTGGCTCCTTCTCAGTAGTCAGGTCTTAATCTTAGATCCTACTCCCTCAGAGAGGCCTCCCCTGACCCCTTTATCTTAATAAGGTCTCCATTGCTATTATTCCCCTTCCTGTTCATTTCCTTCATGGTGCTTATCACAAGTGTATTTTACATTTATTTTGTGATCCTTTTATTAATGTCAGTTTCCCCCAAGTAGACCAGAAGTCCCACAAAGACAGGGGCTTCATCTGTCTCCTCCACCATTGTATTCCCAGTGCCAAGCTCAACGTCAGACAATAGAAGGGCTTAAGTAGTTTGTGTGAATGAATTATGATGGAAAAATGATGGCAGGAAAGATGGAGATGGTAAGGCTGACCGAGATGTTGAAGGAGACACTCTTGATGGAGGTGGTGCTGGTGCTGATCCTGAAGATGACTTCTCAAGGCCCTGCCAGAGTATTTATTTAAGTACCGAACTTTTCAGCCATAGCTATTGATCGTCCCATGACCATCTGCACTAGTCTTATCCCAAAGACTGTGTATCAGTAACCAAGAGCACCTGTGTCCCTGTATCTCCTTCCTTGCTATGGCCTTAACTTCTCTCTCTGTGCCCATTTCATGCTGGGGAAGCCAGCGAGCATCACCGTCCCTCAGTACTGCTCCTTCCACTGTGTTCCTCTGGTAAATGATCCTGCCACAGTCATCTAGCCAGAAACTTGGGGTTCACTCCAGACTCCTCCCCTGCCTTCATTCCTCCTTTCCAATGAAGCCCCCAAAGCAGGTGATTCTATATCTGAGGTGTTTTCTGATGTCACCTCCTCTGCTCCATCCCTTTACAACTGCCATAATTCAAGGCTGGATGATCTCTTGCCTGAGGGGTCACAGAGTTTTATAGCTGGTTTCTGAGGCTTCTAGTTGAACCCAATTAAGATTCAGTGTGATTATGTTACTTCTCTGCTTAAAATACTTCAATAGCTTTCTGCAGTCTGTGGAATCCTCTCCCAGCTTATGAACATGGGGACAAGGTTCTTCATGACCCATGCTCTTCCTGTGCTCATCTCAGGCCTCATATCCTGTCCTTGCTTTCTTGCACCCTGTACCCCCCCCCTCCCCCCCCCCCCACTTGCAAAGCTCCAAACACACCAAGGCCTTCCTGCTCCATGCCGGTGGCAAGCTTTTACACCCCTCAGTTCAACTCAAAAGTCATCCCCTCTGGGACTCATTTATCTGAGTCCTCCCAGCTGCCCCTCCATCCTGACAGAAGACTGAGACCTTTTATTAGAGGACGTCCTTTGTTTCTGTCTTCCCAGTGACCCTGTATTCCTTTGGTGACCCACCTCTTCTCCACTCCCAGTCAGAGGTGTGGGCAGGACAGATAGTCATGTGACCTGGGAGTGGCCAATGAGGACATTCTCTAGCTATACTGATATTGAGGGTGGAGCACATGATCCAATCTGGTCCAATCAAGAATCATCTGAGGGCTTTTGTGGAGCCATTAGGAAAGACACACTTCCTTTCTGCTAGGATTGCTACACCAGTAGGATGGAGGAAGCTGATGGCAGTCACCTCTGCTACTTCATGGGTAAAGCTTGCCTGAGACTGAAGCCAACGCACAGGAGAACAAAGCTGTGGGAGCGGGAGAAGCAACTGTGGACATCTGCAGTTGTGGATATCTGCACGCCTTGATCCAGCAGTGCTTGTAGCTAGTCCCTGGACTTTTCAGTTACAGAAGACAACATATTCCCTTTCTAGCTTGAGTCAGCTGGAGGTGGGTTTCTGTGTCTTGAACCAAAAGAATCCTAGCTATTACATTTCTTTTTTAGCCCCTATGGGAACTTCTGTATACCTCTTAGAAAAGTACCTAACACATGAGATTGTAAAGCACTTAATTATATGCTGCCCCTTCGCCCTGTGAGCTCCAGGGTCCTGTACATGTGCATGGCTATTACTTAAACATTTGTGGAGTAAACAAGTAACTCCTTGGGGATGGGACTGTGTCTTTGTCTCCCTAGCACCTAGCAGAGTCTAGTTCATAGAAGGCTGGCAGTAAATGATTACCAAAAATAAACAGGGGAAAAGTAACAAAGAACCAAAATGATCTAAACTAATGGTTTGACAAAGTATATGTGACTGAATAAATAAGTGAACAGTTATTATTAACAAATCCCCATTGGCATGCTGTTCTCATTCTAATCATATCTGAATCTAATGACTCCTGAATGAAATATCTAGTTAAAAGTCATTGAGATCAAATGGTTCTAGTTGGCTCAAATTCCATGTGTAAAATGCTTAACAATTAAAACTCAGTCTTTCAAGAGGATAAAATGTTACTAGCAAAATTTTCAAACTGAATGTCTCTAAAGTAGATGGGAGTTTTTGTATCCCCACCTATAAAAACAAAAGCAAACAAGTGAAGGGAAACAAGGTAAAGAAAACCCCTCAAAGTTGAATTCAGAGAGTAGGTTGAACCTGATTTCCAGGGAAGTTCTCTTTTCAAAACCAGCTGAAGTCTACTGGGTGGCCCTGGGGGCAGGACCCGGGAACTCCAGACGGTGGAGTCGACTTTCTTCTATTCTTCTCCAGGTGGAAGGGGCCACCAAGGCTCAGAGGTAGATGTCAGAGCCCCAGGGTGGGGGCACGGTGGAGAAAATCTTCACTAGAGAATCCCTGGGACCACTTCCTAGATCAGGGAAGGGAGCTCTTACATTGGCCAGGAGGCCCAGGCAGCAGTCCTAGAATGATGCCCACCCGCCCCCTCATCTCCATCTCCCATATCAAAATGGTACCCACCCTTCAAGGCCCAACTCAACTGCAGGCCCCGCCTGGAGCCCCAGGACAATGTGCTCCTCTGAAGCCCTGCAGTGTGTTCTCCTTCCTTTTCCTACTTTACATGTTTGGTGGAGGCAAGTCTGTCACATAGAGGTCTGTGGGGGGCTTGGCTTGGGGGTGTGGGCACACAGAGAATGGGCAGCAGATCCCAAATGACTGGAGTGAAACAAAGAATGAAAATTGAAGTATATTGAAGGAAGCAAGGAAGAGAGGCTGGGAATCACAGCAGAGACTGACGCACAGAAGATGGGAGAGCGGTCCTGGGGTCTACACAGAAATCCCAGATGTGGGAAGGAGCCGTACACACCCCAACAAACACGCGCCGGTGGCTGGCACATCTGCTGGCCCCCAGAAAAGGGCTGCTTCAATTCCGAGTGCAGGTCATGCCCTGCCTGCCCTCCCTGCTCTAGGAGGAAATTGCCAAGGGGTGGGGGCAGACAGCGGAAGGGAAGGAGCGAAGGAGGGAGGAAGGCCCTACAAACTGCATCTTCATCAGTCAGAGACAGCGAGCGGGTCCCAGGCAGAGATGCTCCTCCCCTCTCTCTGCAGTGCTCTCCTGGATATCCTTTCCATACTCTCTGCCCCTGCTCTCCAAATCTGCAGGCCGCTGAGGGCAGGGGCTGTGCCAGGCTCCGGGGGAGCGCCCCTGCTTCCAGTCCGGCACAGAGTAGCCATTGGTAGCTGAATGAGCTGAACCTTCCTCTGCTTTTCTAAAAAGCAGCTAATTGGCCAGCCTGGGGCTGGGTCCAGGCAGAGAAGAGGTGATGCCGCCCGCAATGTGCTCACAAAGTGCAGCTCTGGGAAGACGGTTTCACCCTCCACCTTCTGACCTTTGCAAGGGCATCCTCTAGTCTGACCCAGGGGCTCTCTGCCAGTCTGCCTTACCTGGTTTCCAGGCAATTCCCCTGGGAGCTGGATCAGGCAGAGTGACCAGCCTGTGTGTGCCTTTCTGCCTGGTAAGATGCCACTGGGCTGGCAGGCTGGGAGATGGCCTCATGGGAGGCTCCGAGTGGCTGGAGATGCCTCTTCTTACCCTTTTCCCCTCAAAGAGTGAGCTCCTGCCTCTCGTCCCCATCCCAGGACTGTTATTCCTACTATAAATTAGGTAGCAGTTCGCATGTTTATCCCTTTCCATATGCTTTGTAGGTTGGTAAAACGAGCCCCATTTTTCAGATGTGGAAACTGAGGTTCAGAGAGGTTTAGTAAATATCCTGAGATTACACAGCTGTTAAGAAGTGGATCTGGGTTTTGAGCCCAAGTCCATCTGACTCCCGAGCTTGCTATCTCCCCAGTTAGATGCCAAGGTGCAGGCTTGACACCTAATCCTGGAGACGCTGTACGGACCTCACGCCTGTTCTTGGAGGAGTGTCTGGCTTCCTCTCCTTCCTTGTAGCCCAGAGGAAGCGTCTGGTGAGACTCCAATGGAGAGAGGCCAGCATGAGGCAGAGGGAGAAGGGGACAGATTCTGGGTGGACTTTAACTCACTGATTTTCTCCTTGATGGAGAGGCCGGCTCTGTAATGGGCTGACAATTATTTCTCCTCGTTACGATAACACGATCCTGATTCCCTCCAGGGACCCAGAACCCCGGGTTTTAAGAGTCTTCTGCATCCCTCAGCCACAGCCCTCTGAAAATCCAGGGACCTCATGAGGAACTGGAGCAGTGGTGAGAGTATTTACCTAGAATTGGAGGGGAAGGAATGGGGCTCCCTGAAGGTCATTGCCAAGACTGGGTCAGAGCAGAAGAAAGACCACCACCTAACCCCGAGAGAAAGATCAGTGACAGAAAATCTGGCCCCTAAATTGAGTTCGGTGAACTAGAACTAGAAGTATGTACGTGTCAGGGGGTCTGACCTGGTGATGTGTATATGGTGATGACTTGGAGGGGTGTGTGTCCTTCGGCTGTCTGTATGTGTGTATGTGTGTGTGTAGTGGGGGAGTAATACCAAATCTACTATGTGGATTGTAACTCTCAGTCAGTTCAAACCCAGCTTTTGCTCCTGGTCAGTCGCACACACAAAAAGGCAATTAACTTTAGGGAGAGTAAGTCTAAGATGCTTGAGACCCTCTCGGCATGTCAGAGTTACAGGGTTCAGTGCTCACCATAGTAACAACCTTTTCCTGCTCAAAACGTGTATGGTGGGATTCCCAGAGGCCAGTGATGGACAAGCGCAGCAGGAATCAGCAATCCACTGATTGATGTACGTACATCACAGGACTTTATAGTTACGGGCAAACGACGCTATTATGTACACTCCTCCCACCCCTGTCCTTCATTATGTCAGTGCAATTGATTATATCCTGCTGTATTTTTGGCTTTGAATTGTCCTTTGTTTTATGGAATAATGTTCTGAGGAGTTGGCAGGTTTTGTTTTTGTTTTTTTTTCTCTAATATCCTTACTTGGCAAAATAAAAAATTATCAACCCTATACTTCCCTGATTGTTTGGAAATTTTACTAGTCCATGAAATCCAAACCAGAGGAACCCGTAATTTAAACTCTCCTGTTTATATTCCCCCTTGGGGTAGGAGGACAGTGTGGAAACTGAGTCAGGGACAGTCTATGCCACCACCCTCTTCTGAATCAGCACGAATCTGCTACCCGATAAGGGAGATAGTGGACTTTTTTCTCTCAAAGGTGTCTCTGTTTTTCTCAATAGATAAAGGGATGCCCAGTTGTTCAAATTCATCTTTTCTAAGAAGATCTGCTGTCTTTCTATGCTTGGTGCAGAACTCAAGAGAAGAGCCTAAAATCGTAACGTATGCTGATAAAAGCAGTATACTTAGAAACCAGGAGCATCACATTTTCACAGGAATCCAGGGATACATAAAGGAGAGGGGCTGGGGAAAGAGCAGGTTCTTTGCACACACGTCCTGAGCCTCCATCCTGAGCCTCCAAGTTTGCTTATCCGTGGTTGCTATGCAGGTATAAATTAGAACAACAAATGCATCCTGCCTGGCAATGCATCAACCCTGTAAATAATTATAATTTAATCTTAGAGCAAAGAGTTCTGAATGACTCCCTTAACGATTTCCTCTGCTAAATTCCTTCCCCACTGAGTGACTTAATAGGAAAAGGAATAATCTTTTAGATTAGCTTCACTCCAGAAGTTTGGACAACCATGTAGACCCACACCTGGGGGGCAGAAGCTGTGGGAGACCACTTGGCCCGCAGACAAACAAGTGAGTGGAAGAGGCTTTGGGGCTGGAAGAGAGGGAACCGGCAAGGATATTCATCTTCGTATCTGTTTATAGAAGTGAAAACTTGGAAACAATCTATCAAGAGATCTGATCGAGTAAATTGTGTCAGTGTCACGAGGGAATGCCACACAGCCGACAGTCCTTCACAAATGCAGCATGACTCCTGTGCTGGCTGGCTAAGAAGATGGGCTTTCAAGTCCAACTAACCTGGGCTTGAATCTCAGCTCTGCCCCTTACTACCTGTGTGACTTCAAGCAAGGGACATAACCTCTCTGGGCCTCGTTTTCCTCATCTGTAAAAGGAGGAAGATTATGCTACCTACTTCATAGAAGACGAAATGAAATTATAGCTGTAAGAGCTTAGAATTAGCCTGCCAAATATTGATAACCAAAGCTCAATAAATACTGTTTATTTACGAAATAAATACTATCATCACGCCTATTATACTTCGGAGACATCTGTCATGACACAAGGAAAAAATTTTCGTGATATAATGTTAAGTTAAAAGTACATAACTACTGATCTATTTTAAGTTCCTAATTTTGTAATATTAAAATATATATAAGCGGCCAGCTAGCTCGATCTAGGCAAAGCAAAAAGGCCAAAGGGGAATACGTCAAAATGTTAATACTTGTTATTCATTTCTTTATACCTTTTAATATTTTCTGTGTTTTCTATAAGGAGCATATGTATTACATTTATGACCAGAAAAATAGGTATTTTACAAAAAGAGGCAGGGGGACAGGTCTTCAGGCTGGGCAGGTCCCTGGGAGTGCAGTTCAGTGAAGAGTCATCTAGAGTTCCACCCCAACTCTGAGCACCAAATATCTAGCCACTGGCCCTGGACCAGCCTCCACACAGCAATTAGTCATCAGCTCACTGATGTCCCTCTCAACACCCCATCCAGGGTAGCAAATGACCTGAAGTGGCCAAGTTCATGCGACGAGCTGATGACACCAAGGTTTTCTGACTCCCAGGTCAGTGTGCCTTCCACTACACCAGGAAATTTGAGTTTCCCGGTTCCCAAAGCTCTAAGTCCATGTCTGGGAGGAGTCTGTTACCACTTTATCCCTCTCAGAGAGTCATACTTGGCTCCTATTGTGGGTTTGCCTGATTGTCTCACCCTCAAAGGGCCATGTCCTTCTCAACTGGCGTTTCTACAACATAGCACGAAACCTGGTACAAAAGAGGTGTTCGATATCCGCAGACACCTGTTTTCTTCCTCTCCCACCCTTCCTCCCCGTCTCCGCCTGCGTCCCCAGCCCACTGACCACTGTGCCTGTCTTTCCGAGGTGCTATCTGCCCCTGACTTTTGTAGCTACCACTTTCTGCTTCTCTCAGAGCCCTCGGTGACACCTCCTCTGCCTCCGTCCCAGGCACCGAGCCCTGCTTTCCCCAGCACCGCGCAGCAACGAAGGCTACAGAGAAGCACACCTAAGTGCATCCTTCTCTTGGCTCCCGATGTGCTGACCCAGGTCCCAGTGGTGCCCTTATCCTGATAACAGAGCCACCAGGAGAATACGAGAACATGTTCTGAACGCCACCCCACCACTCTCACAGCTTGTCACCCAAACAGGAAGCTAAACACTCCCAAAGTCGACCTCAGTTCGGGCACGTCTCTGGGAGACCACAAGCAACTAAGGCTGGTGAGCCCTCATCATCCCTCTCTTCCCAAACCTGCCAACACCGGTCTCCATGGCAGCGGAGTACACATCACAAAAGCCCCGCTTTGTGGTCAAGCCAGAATGATAGAGAGCAGGCTAGTCCTTCCCGCAGAAATCGCAACACAATGCCTGTCCCATCTCAGAGCCCTGGGGATGGGAAAAGCAACCGCCACTCAGGGCTCTGTTCCCTTTGTTGGATGCTTCCGGAAATGAAACAGTATTTCAAATCATTTCACTGAGACCCTGTCCATGTCCTGAGACCAGAACACTGTTAGTCTTACTGCAAGTTACTCGACCAAGGCCCATCCTGTAATTCTTCAGCAAGGACGTGCTTCAAATCAGATACCAAAATCACTGTAAAAATTTACCCCAGCTCTAAAAATACGTAGTGACTTCTCATTATCATGAGAGGAAGGCTCTCCAGCGGTGCGTGGAGGAAGTGGCAAAGGGGCCTTCAGCTGCAGGTCCAGGCGCTGAGGGGACCACATCCCAGTAAGCCACAGCTGCAGGGAACAGGGGAGGGGGCGGACAGGCACGCTTACCAGAGGGAGGAGCCTTCAGTCCCCGTGACTTCCAGAAAGTCGTAACCGTCCTCCAGCTGGAAGTCAATAAAGACCAGGGCGATGGTGTCCCCCAGCTCGGCCAGGATGGTCCAGGTGCAGTCGGCATTGTTGTGGTACTCCGAGGGGAAGTGCGGGCTGGAAATGATGCCGCTCTGACCCCGCAGGGTTCCGCCGCATGCGTCGTCCGCTGTGGACAGAGACAGGAGGCTCACTGTGAGTCGGTCAGGTTCCCAGGCCTTGGTACTCGTCCTGCGCTTCACGCACGAGAGGCAGGGAGGGTCCTGGGACATGACATGCAGAGAGGGTGCCCCAAGACCCTAGTCTGAGTTGGCCTCATAACAATGATACTAAGCACTTCCAAAACTCTTATCACGTGCCAGACCCTGTTCTCTGAATTTTAGTTATTACTGCTCTCAATGAACAGATGAGGAAACCAAGGCACAGGGAGGTGATGTAACCTGCCTGAGGTCACACAGCCAACAAGCTAGGCTAACGAGTTGGGTCAACTGTGCCCTTTGGAGCACGTTTTTAACTACTATACCACACTGTTCTGCAACGACCAGGAAGGAAGGAGAAATCAGTTGTCACATTTTTTTCCACGGTCATGACTGTGGTGACCAGAATGTTTTTACCCACCAGATCTTGGTACACCTCAGATGTGAGGGAACAAAACAAAAACACAGCACAGCTCCCTTGGGCAAAACTCAAAGGGCATTCCAGGCCTGTCACAGATTGGCCGGACCTCTGCAATCTTCCCTCCTGCCCCTTGGGCCCAGGCCAGCTCTGTCCTAGTGCTGTGTGTGGTCAGACCTCCTGGGCTGTGTTCACATCGCTCCCTCTGCCCCTTGTCCACAACAAGTCTTCTGATGCTTTGAGACCCAACTTCAAAGCCACGTCTCGGTAAAGCCTCGTTTCCCCAAGCTTTTAGTAATGGCTCTCTCCTCTGTGCTCCTGGAGCAAAGTGTCCAACTTCAGACACGGTACTTGGCACTGTTTGAATGACCTGTCACACGTCTGTCTGCCACTCTAGGTTCTGAACTTGCTGGGAATCCCCAAGGGCTGGGACCACGTCTTACTCATCCCTGCAGCACATCCTGGTGGAGTGGCACTGCTCCAGCCTAAATCCCAGCTGAGACTTGATATTCAGAAACAATGATCCAAGGAACATGCTCTGACATAAAGTAGTTAAGAGCACTGGCTTTTGAATTATTGCAGACTCAATGTGAATCCCTCCTCTATGGCTTCCAGCTGGGTGACTTAGTGGACGTTATCCAAATTTCCTAAGCCTGCCCTCTTGGAGCTTGTATGCAAGTAAGTGATCGTAATCCACTTAGCATATCATGTATTAGAGATACGGACTAAGTTGTAAAGAAAGGGAAAATGCAGTATCAAGGTTCAAACGTGTATCAGAGGCAGTAGAGTAACAATCAAAGCTACTGCTTATTAAGCACTTCCACTGTGCCAGGTGCTATTCTAACTACTCTACACATTTCATGACCCTGCGAAGTATTATTCCCATTTTACAGGTGAAGAAACCAAGGCACAAAGAGTTTCAGTTACTTGCCAAAGGCACAGCTTATAGTGATTAAAGGAGCTGGGACTTTTAAGCCCAACAGTCTGATTACAGGGCCTGTGCTCTTAACCAACACATTCTTGTCTCCCGGGAGTATAATTCACACTTTGAGGACAGAGATAAAGCAGTACATGACTTTGCTTGGGTGAGTCAGTTTGGGAAAGCTTAATGCAGGAGGTGCCATTAGAGCTGGGTTTTGAAGGATGACTAGGAGATCATTAGAGAAGAAATGGAAAGGCATTTATGAGAAAAGAGAACCAAGGGTCATAAGCATGGAAGCCCCAAAGCACAAGGCATATCTAAGATAAGTAGTTCTAGATGGCCTAACACAGAGTGAACAGAGAGGAATGATGGGCGACGGTACTGGAAATGTAGAAGGAGCCCCATGACAGAGAGTGCTGGGCCCAAAAAGATTGGAAGCAGCGGACCATATTGGAAAGAAAATGGATTTTAGGATGAGGAAGGTGTAGATTTGAATTCAGGTTCCACAGTTTGCCAACCATGGGACCTTGGGTGATTTATTTCTCTAAGCTTCATTCTGCTTCTCTGTAGAATGGTTTCTTATGACAACTGAATGGCATAATTAATGTGACAGTACGGAGCATTAGCCAGAGACTAGCATGTGTTAGATGCCCAACTGATGCCAAGTTCTCCTTTTCTTTCCACTTCATCTTGAAGATCAAAGGCAGTGAGGAAACAGGATTAAATTTGCGTCGTAGAAAGACCACTGTGGCCGTGGCATAGACGAGGTCTGAGCTGGGGGAGCGGGCAGGATGCCCTTGATAGTGCAGAGTCACCAAAGTCAAGGTGAGGCCAGATGTGATCTGAGCTAAGGCCCTGGGAGGGTGGGGGGAGGATCTGATTGAGAGATAGTTAGGAAGTAGAACCTACAGGACTAGTGGTCCCGAGGGATGAATTCCAGGCTTCAGCTACGAGCATCTGGATGGATGAAAGGTGCCGCTTCCTGCAGCAGGGAACCCAGGGGGGGGGCATCTTGTGGTGCGGAAGGCAACCAGGGTTCAGTTCTGGACACCAGGGC
The DNA here is from genome assembly GCF_003031525.2 of Neophocaena asiaeorientalis asiaeorientalis. Lineage (NCBI taxonomy): Eukaryota > Metazoa > Chordata > Mammalia > Artiodactyla > Phocoenidae > Neophocaena > Neophocaena asiaeorientalis. The sequence continues at coordinate 1,426,408 of NW_020175208.1, read as the reverse complement.
TGAGTGTGTGTGGGGGATGACCCAGTGGAGAGATGGAGCTGACAGTTGGATAAACAGAAGCAGTGTGGGATGGAGATGAAAGTGAGTTTATTCAGTGGCCCTGAACTATTCTTACGAATGTCGTTCTACAGGGTCAAGGTCTAGTTCAAGAGAGTGAGCCCATTTCTAAATGCCAGCTCCCTGGTATGTATGAGCACAGAAATGAAGGCACCTCACTCAGTAGGTACTCATGAATGTTTCCCTCCCACACTCATTAAGTGAGCACCTACTGTGTGCCAGACACTGGGCCAGGACCAGCACTACCTCATGAAAAGCTTGATTTCATCCCTGCCCCAAGTGTTTCTCACACACAGTGGCTCCCCAGAATTGTTATAACCGAGGTGTCGAGGCACAGTGATAGCAGATGGGACTTAGGGAAGGCTTCACACAGGAGGCAACATTTGTGTTGAAACATTCATTCATTCCACAAATGTTTACTGAGTGCCTATTATGTGTCAGGCACTTTTCTAGGCGCTAGGGATTTGTCGGCAAATAAAACAAAAGAAAATCCCTGCCCTCATGGAGCTTACATTCCAGTCAGAGGGAAACAGACGATACCCAAGATAAATAAGTAAACCCTATGGTAAGCGAGGTGGTGATAAACGCAGAACGGAGATGGGGAGTATTCTGCACTGGAAGTGGGGGTATGGACATTGCAGAAAGGTGGTCAGGGAAGGCCTCGCTGAGAAGCTGACATCTGAGCCAAGACCTGAAGGAGGGAGAGGGAAAGCCAGAGAGTTACCTGGGGAAAGAGCATTCCAGCTGGAACAGCAAATGCAAAGGCCATGGTGTGCAGAGGCCTGGCACCGTTGAAGGGCATCAAGAGACCCGCAGGCCCGGAGCACTGGAGTGAGGAGGAGAGTGGCAGGGACAAGGCCCCATGGAGGACCTTTGAGGCCACTGTTAGGGCTTGGGCTTTAACTTGAGTGAGATGAGAAGCCAGCGGATGGTTCTGAGCAGATGACATGATCTGACTGGTGTATTAACAGGATCCCTTGAGGTGCTATGCAGACAACAGACCAAAGAGGAAGACAGCAGAAGCAAGGAGCTTGTAGAGGCTATGGTGATGGTTCAGGAGAGAGATGATGGTGGCCTGGACCAGGTGGTACTAGTGAGAGGGAGTCAGTGACTGACTGCATTTTGAATACTGAGCTGGCAGGATCCACTTCAACTGAGGGCTGACTGCCTGGTAGGATCAGGCGAAAGGGTGTCCTGGGCAGCGGAAAGGCAAGAGCAAGGCGGCTGCAGGGGTGAGAGCGTCATTTAGGGACTTGGTCAGGATTGTGTGAACTCACAGAGCAGGGCAGAAATGGTGGAGCTGGGCTGGGAGGGAGGCAAGGGCTCTGCTGTGAAGGGCCTCGGATGCCAAGGAAAGGAGCTTCGGGTCTATTCTCCCCCTCCTCACTTTCTCTTTCACTACCTCCAATCCAGGTGTCCAGGCCCCGTGAAGGGAGGAGGGAGGGAGGGAAGGTAGGCAGATTGCCTTGCCTAGCTTTAAATCTAGTTTGTCGGTGCTATTTGTTTGTTGTATCAAATCACACGGTATTTCCACCCTGGGTATCTCTCTGGCAGGAGCCTATGAAGTTTGACATTCAAGGCAGGGTTTGTCTCCTTCTGATGTAAATCACTTCAACGTGACCACTACCAGGGAGATAACCTACAGGAGCCAGCCAGCAAGCGGGAATTTGTCAATGTCACTCCCAGCAAGCACTGGGCCTGCCGGCCCCAGTAGTCCCACATTGGCCCTGTCTACAGCAGGTGGAAGTGTCTACACCCCTAGCCACAGTGGCTTCATCTTGGCTGCACTGAAGGTTAGGAAAATCATGGTCAAAGAAGACACACTGAACCTGGACCTTGAAAAAGGAGTAGGTGTGCTGGAGGGAGAGAAAAATAAGGGGCTCCCGGCAGAGGAAACAGGGCATCTGGAGGTAAGGGGGTCCGAATGGGTGTGGTGTGCTTGGGGAGTGGTCGGCTTTCCTCCAGATGAAGGTGCAGGATGCAGAGGTGTGTGGGGGGGGTGGACATGGAGAGGAAGGTAGCGGTCAGCTCAGAAAGGCCGTGGTGGTCTTGCTAAAGGGATGGATTCTACCCTGCAGGTGTCGGGTAGACTTGCCAGTTTGTCAGCAGGGAGTGAAAGCCCAGGCCTGCTTTAGAAAGATGACTCCTGGTCCCCACGTGATGGATGGATGATGTGGTTTGGGGGTGGCGAGTGTGCCCAGTGGGGAGAAAGCAGTGAGGAGAACGGTGAAGAGGCTGTGCCCGACGTCAGAGCCTGAAGCCGCGGCCGTGGGAGGAAAGAGAAGGAACAGAAGAGATTCAAGAACGAGGCTGGGGGAGAAGCAAGAGGGTGTGGCTTCCACCACCCAGGAGTGGGCTGCGAAGGGGAGGAGGGGAAGAGCATGCTGAGGTCTCTACCAAGGTAACAGTGCTGAGGATGACAGGGATGCGGGATGGTGATGACCCCTTCCCCGCCCCCACGCTGAATGTGAGCGCAAGAGGGGTAGGCAGGTGGGCCTGGAGCCTAGAGACCAAGAGGCCAGGAGTGGGCGGGATGAAGAGGGAGCTGGTTCCACGGGAGCGAAGACGGCCAGGGGCAGAAGACATTTAACGGGCAGCAGGCAGAAGCAGAGGCTCCTGAAAGGAGGCTGAGAAGGAGCTCCTACAGGCCTGCAGTCCACACGGTCTGCGCGTCCAGATGATGACGCAGCAGCAGAAAGGCTGGAGGGGAAGCAGGTCTTGGGGGAGAGAGAACGACTCCTCAGCCTCCTGCCTGGTTCCCGGTCCTAGAAACCCTTCTAGGTATCCATCTTATGTCGTTCCCAACACGCCCTGACCAAGACCGTCCTCATCCTCTCCTCCCACGACACTCAGCCTTCTTCCAGGTTCCTGTCTTGGAGGGGGTGTGTCAGCACTATTCACCCCATGCCTCATGGCAGAGCTGGGGGACATCCTCAACCCCTCCTGCCCCCCACAAGCAACAGTGACCAAAGCCTGTCTGTCCTTCTAAGCGGCTCTTGATTCGGTCTCCTGTCTTCACTGCATCTGCTCTACCCTAAGCCACATCGTGGTCCAAGCCCAGCCATGAAGTCTCCCTCCTGTGTCTAAGCATCCCTCCTGCCCCAGCACACCCATTCCTCACACAGAAGCCTGAGTGATCCCAAACAGTACAGACCTGACGACGCCACGCCCTTCAGCAGGGACCTTCGACAACTCCACTGTCACTCAGAATATCCTATCCAGGGGCTGACATGGACCTCATAGGGCCTCGCCTCATACCAGCCTCTACCTGCCCACTTTCTGTAACCACACCAGCCTCCTCCCAGCTCTTCTGTTGCACCAAGCATCTCTCTGCCCAAGGACCTTTGAAAGTGCTACTTTCTCTTTCTGAAAACTTCTTCCCTACCTCCTTGGGCCTGGCTGGCCCCTGCTTAGCCTTTAGGTCCCAGTCTAAGTGTCGCTTCTCAAGGACCGTTCCAGAAACAGAATACCCCTTCTCCCCATCATATACTTTTAGAGCACCACATACTTTCCCATAATCAATTGATCAACTTAGTAATTTATTTAATGTCTAGACAGTAAAGTCCATGAGGGCAGGGGCCATGTCTGTTCTGTCCCCAGCAGCTACCACATTTCCTAGTGTATAGCAGGCACCCAATAAATATCTGTTGAACAAATAAATGATACAGGAAACTGAAGCTCAGAAAGGTTCAGAAGGTAACTTTCAGAAGGTGATGCTGTACGTGGCCAACTTAGGATTCCAGCTGAGTCTCTCTGTACCAGGACTGTGGTCGCCTCCATTACATCACACTTCTTGAAACCAAGCAGGATCCTGTTGGATATTCCCAGGGACAGACCCTTCCCTTCCCACCCCCAGTATCCCCCATCTCTTGTTTCTAACATATCTTTAGCCTCCACCATCAGCCTCCTTTGGTATCAGCCTCCACCATGATATCAAAACCAGACAAAGATGTCACAAAGAAAGAAAACTACAGGTCAATATCACTGATGAACGTAGATGCAAAAATCCTCAACAAAATACTAGCAAACAGAATCCAACAGCACATTAAAAGGATCATACACCATGATCCAGTGGGGTTTAGCCCAGGAATGCAAGGATTCTTCAATATACGCAAATCTATCAATGTGATAAACCATATTAACAAATTGAAGGAGAAAAACCATATGATCATCTCAATAGATGCAGAGAAAGCTTTTGACAAAATTCAACACCCATTTATGATAAAAACCTTCTAGAAAGTAGGCATACAGGGAACTTACCTCAACATAGAAAAGGCCATATATGACAAACCCACAGTCAACATCATTCTCAATGGTGAAAAACTGAAAACATTTCCTCTAAGATCAGGAACAAGACAATGTTGTCCACTCTCACCACTATTATTCAACATAGTTTTGGAAGTTTTAGCCACAGCAATCAGAGAAGAAAAAGAAATAAAAGGAATCCAAATTGGAAAAGAAGAAGTAATACTGTTATTGTTTGCAGATGACATGATACTATACATAGAGAAACCTAAAGAGGCTACCAGAAAATTACTAGAGCTAATCAATGAATTTGGCAAAGTAGTAGGATACAAAATTAATGCATAGAAATCTCTTGCATTCCAATACACTAATGATGAAACATCTGCAAGAGAAATTAAGGAAACACTTCCATTTGCCACTGCAACAAAAAGAATAAAATACCTAGGAATAAACCTACCTAAGGAGACAAAAGACCTGTATGAAGAAAACTATAGGGGCTTCCCTGGTGGTGCAGTGGTTGAGAGTCTGCCTGCCGATGCAGGGGACACGGGTTCATGCCCCGGTCCGGGAAGATCCTACATGCTGCGGAGCAGCTGGGCCCATGAGCCATGGCCACTGAGCCTGTGTGTCTGGAGCCTGTGCTCCACAAGGGGAGAGGCCACAACAGTGAGAGGCCTGTGTACCGCAAAAAAAAAAAAGAAAAAAAAAGAAAACTATAAGACACTGATGAAAGAAATTAAAGATGATACAAACAGATGGGGACATAGACCGTGTTCTTGGATTGGAAGAATCAACATTGTGAAAATGACTCTACTACCCAAAGCAATCTACAGATTCAATGCAATCCTTATCAAACTACCACTGGCATTTTTCACAGAACTAGAACAAAAATTTTCACAATTTGTATGGAAACACAAAAGACCCCGAATAGCTAAAGCAATCTTGAGAAAGAAAAACGGAGTTGGAGGAATCAGGCTCCCTGACTTCAGACTATACCACAAAGCTATAGTAAGACAGTATGGTACTGGCACAAAAACAGAAATTAGATCTTGACGTGGCACGTATATACAATGGAATATTACTCAGCCATAAAAAGAAATGAAATTGAGTTATTTGTAATGAGGTGGATGGACCTAGAGTCTGTCATACAGAGTGAAGTAAGTCAGAGAGAGAAAAACAAATACCATATGCTAACACGTATATATATACAATCTAAAACAAAAAAAACTGGTTTTGAAGAACCTAGGGGCAGGACAGGAATGAAGACACAGACATAGAGGATGGACTTGAGGACACGGGGAGGGGGAAGGGTAAGCTGGGATGAAGTGCGAGAGCAGCATGTACATATATACACTTCCAAATGTAAAATAGATAGCTAGTGGGAAGCAGCCGCATAGCAAAGGGAGATCACCTTGGTGCTCTGTGACCACCTAGAGGGGTGGGATAGGTAGGGTGGGAGGGAGATGCAACAGGGAGGAGACATGGGGATGTAGGTATATGCATAGCTGATTCACTTTGTTATACAGCAGAAACTAACACACCATTGTAAAGTGATTATACTCCAATGAAGATGTTAAAAAAAAAGTATATCTAGCTGAGAGCTAACTTAGCTAGTAAGGTTCAAAATGGTTCAGTTAAAAAAAAAAAAAAAGAGTCATGTACCACAACGTTCATTGCACCTCTATTTACAATAGCCAGGATATGGAAGCAACATAGGTGTCCACTGACAGACGAATGGATAAAGATGTGGCACATACGTACAATGGAATATTACTCAGCCATAAAAAGAAATGAAACTGAGTTTTTGTAGTGAGGTCGATGGACCTAGAGTCTGTCATACAGAGTGAATTAAGTCAGAAAGAGAAAAACAAATACTGTATGCTAACACATATATACGGAATCTAAAAAAAAAAAAAAGTTTCTGAGGAACCTAGGGGCAGGAGAAGAATAAAGACGCAGATGTAGAGAATAGACTTGAGGACACGAGGAGGGGGAAGGGTAAGCTGGGACGAAGTGAGAGAGTGGCATGGACATATATACACTACCAAATGTAAAATCGATATCTAGTGGGAAGCAGCTGCATAGCACAGGGAGATCAGCTAGGCGCTTTGTGACCACCTAGAGGGGTGGGATATGGAGCATGGGAGGGAGATGCAAGAGGGAGGAGATATGGGGATATATGTATATGTATAGCTGGTTCACTTTGTTATAAAGCAGAAACTAACACACCATTGTAAAGCAATTATACTCCAATAAAGGTGTTAAAAAAAAGAAAAAGGTTTAGCATCGTAGGCCTTCCCAGAATCCCAAAGAGTACATTTAATTAGAGAAGTGAAACAATGCAGAAACAAAGGAAAAGAGTTAAGCAAGACAAAATAACAATAGTTTGGCCATAAAACAAAGTCAAGGGCCTTTAGTTCCGCCTCAAGGGCTATAGACAATATCTTGAGCCATATCCTTGTGTTGTTTTGCAGAGACTAAAACCCTCACTGGGTGAAAGAAGTTAACTGCATGCTGACCACCAGCATGTAGAAGCCATATCTGTTGGAACCAGAAGGTTGATGATGTTGACTCCCAGTTACCTCACCACCAACCAATCAGAAGAAATGTCCGCGAGCTAATCAGGCACCCCGTGACCCTCCCCCTCACCTTGCTTTTAAAAACCCTTGCGTGAATGCCATCAGGGAGTTCGGGTCTTTTAAACATGAGCTGCCCATTCTCTTTGCTTGGCCTTGCAATAAACGCTGTGTTTTCCTTCACCACAATCCTGTGTCAGTAGTTTGGCTCTGCTGTACATCAGGCGAGCAGACCCAAGTTTGGCTCAGTAACACTCCCTGCTTGATAGCAGTTTGGTAAGCCATCCTGAGACAGTCAAACTTCCCAATTTTAGTCAACAACTTCCAGACTATGCTGGAACTGAGCACTCGGAGCTTAAGACCCTCTAGCCAGAGGCACCTGTCTACTCTGAAGATGGCACCTTTGCCGTTGGAATCTTCCCTGCCTCTTAGGCTCCTTTGACACCCTTGTTCCTGCACCATTCTGTTTTGATTGAAGATGCTGTAAAAGAGGTTTTCTCACACTTTAAACAAGGTATCATATTTCATGGTTACAACTTCAGAGTCATAAAATATAACCTTCAGCTGACACCACACTCCTAAAATATTAATTTACACTTTCTCCTTCTGTGGCGATGGGCATTCTCCATTGTTATTAAGTCATGTATATTCTAGGGTGCAGGTGTGTTATGCTGATAGCTGCCTTTCCAAGTTTATGACTTTATTTATGATTGTCTTTAAGTTCCACTGAAATTTCCTCAATTAACTATAATTTGAGAGAACTATCCCTCAGCTCCCTTTGATGTCTGTTAACTCTCCAGTGACTCACAAATTTCAGGTAGGAATGGAGGAACCTACATTGTATTCCTCCCCACCCCCCCCCACCATTTCAGGCCAATTCCAGGGCACAATCTTGGATGCCTAGAAGCTTTGGGGCCCTTGGCATTGGGGTTCTACCCATATCCTCCCTCCCCAGGGCTACTCAGCCTCTGAGGAAAGGAAAATTCCAATAGGCCCCCTACTGGGGAGAAGCTACCATCTTACAACTCTAGTGCAAGGCTGAGAGAGCCAGGGCATCATTGCCCCAAACCCACCAGCAGTGCTCCCCCTTTCCTTGCAGCTCAGTGTCCCTGCTCAACCTCATCAGTCCACTCTTCTGGGGCCTGAGGATTCTGCCCCTTTATCCTTGGCTTTATCAAGGACACCTCTTCTTAAAATTAAGAAATTGCCAATTGCCCGAGAGCACTGTTATTTCCGCCACCCCCAGAATTCTTCGTAGAAACGTCCCCCGAGGTGACCTTCTGACAGGATGAATGTAAACGGGACATGGTATTCGGCTATGTACCTCTTCTCTGTTGCACTTTCATTACAGGCCAGGCATCGTGCTAAATGCTGTACCTGCATTTTCTCATTTAATCCTCAAACTGCTCAAAGAGATAGGTGTTATGTCACCCACAGTTTACAGACGAGGAAACTGAAGCTCAGAGAGTTTTTAAAACTTGCCCACGGTCACCTGGCTACTAAATGTTGGAGCCAGGATTCAAATCCATAACTCTCTGACTCCAGACCCACGCCATTATCCACCTATTTCTCTGCCTCTCAGGCTTTGGTCACTGCAATGCCAGTCTTGACATGGGCTTCCGGAAGCGCCAGATCCTGGAGGGGGCTTTTCCAGGTGGGAGAAGCCTCTTCCCACTCCCCCTCTTCTCTGCCTGAGGGGCCTGAGGCAGAGGCATTGTGCATTCTCCACAGCTAGGACCCCCGCCACCCACGCTCAGGTAGAGGCGGGTGAGTCTTGGGTCAGGTTTCCTCATAAGAGACCCTGGTCCCCCAGACCCTGGCCCCCACCCCAAAGTGGCATCTGCCCAGCAGAACCGCCTCAGGCCCTTTCCCTGGGGCTTCTCTCCTAAAGAGCTCCTGGTACAAGTTAAAGAGGAAGGTCAAAGGGAAACCACAGCAGACGGGGCAGTCCCTGGCCTGGTGGACCCGTGCAGGGGATGTACCTATGAGGGGGACCAAGTTGTTGGGTCCCGGACCAAACTGCAGGAGCTCTGGAAGTAACGATGCCATCAGGAGTCTCTTGCCATGGGTCACAGGCCATCGTCCTTGTCTACAGTAGGCAGGGGTGGCCAAGATCGTGGCTGGTAGGCACACGGACTTGGGCAGAATCAGCCTCTAGCTGTGCGACCACAGGCAAAGTACCTCACCTCACCAGGTCTCAGTTCCCTCACTGTAAGATCTTAACCTCCTGGGGTTTTTGTAAGGATTAAATTAGATAACACATCTGGCATATAGCTAGTGCTTGATAAACGCCGGCCAGTGATGGCCGTGGCTGTGAGAATCACGACAGCTAACTGTCATTGAGTCATTACTGTGAACAAGGCCCTCTGCTGCGAGTGGAGCATTGATCAACTTGAGCCTCACTTCACCTTCTGAGTTAAGTACTACCGTTATTATAATTCACAGGTGAGAAAACCAGGGCACAGAGAAGGGCACTCACACCCACAGTCCCTCAGCTAGTGGGTGTGAGTGGCAAGGCCAGGATTTGAATCCAGGTGGTCGGACTCCAGAGCCCACATTCTGCGTGGTTCTGTAATAGTTACAGTAGTGATGGCAAAGGCGACGGAAGAAGGACTAGCGAGCCCAGCGGTAGTAGAGGGACCCCGTAGTTAGGAATGCCCTCTGGGAGCCATGGTCCATGCCAAGTCCCTGTGCTTGGAATCACTCAAGGTCCACACTGTCTGGCAGGGTATTCGGTGCTTTCTGTATGTTGTATACTTTGAACAGCACAAGGGGTCCCAGCATGCAGTCCCCAGACCCTCCTGGCTATCTCCATTGCCACGTAGGGTCTCTCACCCCTCTCCTGATCTCTTTCTAGCTTGGAACTGCCCCCAGCCACAGAACTGATACCCCCTACTTGGAGATCTCACAGGCATCTCAAACTTGACCCGGACAAAATGAGCTCTCTTGACTGCATTTAGGGCACACACTTCCTACTCCCTGTCGCAGTCGTCCCCATCTTGGTCACTGGCATCCTCACCCTGCCAGCACTCCCGAAAGAGCCTAGGAGTCAACCCCGACCCTTTGTTCCATCAGCACCTACATGCCTTCCATCAGCAAGGCTGTTGGCTGTGCCCCTAAACCACGGCCCCAATTTACCCCCTTCCCTCCACCTCTACCACGGCCACCCTTGACCGAGATGCATCGTCTCCAGCCTGCACACCTGCCATAGCTGCCTCCTGACTGGTCTCCCAGTTGTGCCTCTTGCCAGCTACAATCCCTCTCCCTTCTAGCACCCGGGTGATCATTTTAGCCAATGCTGAAAAGCCTTTCCTGGCTCCCTCCTGAATTTAGAACCAAACCCACACTTCCGGTCCTGCTCCACCACAGCCCCACCCACTCCCCTCGCCTCCCCCCCAACTCTACGTTGCCCCGCTGTGGGTCTGTTTTCTGTTCCTCTAACAAGCTCTCTCCCACCTCAGGGCCTTTACACCTGCTGTTCCTTTTGTTGGGAATGCCCAGGTCATCACATAACAGGCTCCTTCTTGTCATTCAGGACTCAGTTCAAATGCCACCTCCTCAGAGTCCCCTCCTGACGGCTCCCTCTAAAGCAGCCTCCCTTGTTACTAGTAACTTGATTTCCCTCATAGCTCCTATTATGATCTGAAATTTGTTTATTGGATTTCTTGCCTGTATTCTGCCTGAGGATGCTAAAACGTAAACGCCCTGAGATCATGGAACTTGGTCTGACTTATTCATCACTGCGATTCTCTGCATCTAGAACAATGTCTGGCACTTAATAACTAAGGACTGAGTCAGTGACTGGCGGGCACATAGTAGGTACTCAACTGAAAGGTGTTAAATACTGAGTGAATGAACAAGTAAGCAGTCACCCTTTAAGGCCACTACTCACGTCCCCGCTTTAAAACTCAGAAGGGTTTAGCCGGTGACCCACAGCTCTGGGCTGGCATGGCTAGGGTTGAATGCAGGCCTGTTTGAATCCATGCTCTTTCCATGCCTGACACTGCTTCTGTCTCAGATTTCACAGGTTCCTTTCCCTGGGGCCAAAATATTTGGAATGCATCTGGGCACTGGCCGCTCAAGCTGCTGCTCCCCGTCTCCCTGGGTTTGGGGGCAGCCTGCGGCGTTGGGCTTGGACCTCAGGGGCCAAGTCTTTCTTGTTCAGGATGCTTCTCTCTACCACCTGCCTCTCAGCGCTCAGAGCATCTGAACGTGATTCCTTCCCCATGCGGTCCTCTTTGATCCAGGGCCAATGTCCCTCACAAGTCAGGGGCCTGTTGCTGAAATCCACGTTCTCCCATCTTACGGATCAAAGAGGTTCCGCAAGGTTCAGGGCTCCCAGGGACTTCAGGACTTTCCCTCTGCCACCTGGGCCAAGCCTTGATGAACTAGTAGCCTTGGGCTGGGCCTCCTTCGAGGTGAGACTTGCACCTGCTCTGCCCCCAGACCCTAGATGGCCCCCATTCCCTCTTGGTCTGGGCTGTGTCTCCAGACTGAGCTCACCTTTCAGCCAGGCGGGTGGCGTTTGCTGTTTGAGGCAGAGGCACCACCCTCCAAGCTGCTCTGCGAAGCCTGGGACTCAAGGAGCCTGTGTCATTCTGAGCTGCTGGGCAGGTTGGCGAACCCAGGCCAGTAATTTCCCTTTCGGGCTCGTGTGCCTACAGAATCCTGGTGGTGAATTAGACCCATCCAGCCATCGGTTCACTCAGCAAGTATTTACGGACAGTATTTACGGACCACTGCCCAGTGGATGAGGTTTATCCACTTATAGATGCCAGCCCTTGAGAGTTCTCCACGAGAGAAAGAAGGGCCAAGAGGCTTTAATCCTCCCTGAGTCTGAACCCGTTAACCCCGGCATGACCACAGCTCCTGGTACCATGAGGCACACGAGGAGGACCCTTCTCTGTTCCTTTCAGCTCAGCCTACTAAGGAAGGGCGGTTTGGAAAATCACTTCCAGAAAATCCAGGCATTATTGAGGATGCTTCTCATGCTACTCTTGCAGCATGTGGTGAATTAAACAGAGAAATGGACCCGAATCGTAGGCAGTGGAGGGCCCTGGGGGCTCGGAGAGTGGGATAGCATTTTGTTCCCTCCCAGTTCTGAGCAGAGCTTTGTCTAAGGCCCCTCAGGCACCGGGGAGTCCCCGGGGCTCGAAGCCCTTCTGAAAGCAAGATTTCGCATGCTCGGCTGGCTTCCTTGGAAGGGAAGCATTCTGGAAGGGAGCATTTCTGGTGTGGCTAATTGCAAGCTACTTAGAGAGAACTTAGAAAAGTCGGTCTCGGCCTCCTTCCGGAAGGGCCTTGTGCTCCACGCTAAGGAATCTGAACTTGACCCTGTCAGTGATAAAGAGTCACTGGCGGGAATCTGAGCAACGTGTGATGCTATCAGATCTGTGTCTTAGGAAGTTCACTCCTGCGGTGGAGAATGAATTGGGATGTGTGTGGTGGGGTGACGGGAGACGCTTTGCAGTGAGACAGGTGAGAGCTGAGAGGGCCTGGGACCATCACCCCTGAAGAGCGGCAAAGGCGTAGAGGGCGGTGTCAGTGCAGAGGTGGATTTGCCAGGTCGCGGTGACTAAGGGTACAGGGAAGGGTGAGGAGTGTAAAGATGCCACTGTGGTGTCTGGCTTGGTCACCTTGGATGGTGACACTCTTCACCGAGCTGGGGAAGGCAACAAAAAACGCAGGTTTGGGAAAATAGAAAGAGTTAGGCTCTGGGCGTGCTGCATGTGGAGCACCCTCCAGGGAGGGCTTCAGGTGAGTTTGATATCCCTGTGGGCCTGAAGCTCAGGACAGAGGGAGGGTTGGAGGTAGAGACTGAAGAGTCGTCCCCAAGCAACAGTAGAAGCCTCGGAGTGGATGAGAGATTCCAAGAGCGGCAAGAAGTTCCCAGAGAAGAGGCCATGCTGGGCCCTCTGGCTTCAAGGGGAAAGAGGAGGAGAAGAGTCAGTGGAGAAGAAGTGGGCAAAGAATCATTGTCAGCTGAGAGGCTGAGAGAAAATCAGGAGCGACTTGGGAGAGAGCTGTGGCCCCCAAAGGCTCTGCACACCCATGAGTTACTGCTGTGATGTGAACACTGGGGGAGCACCCCGGCCCATTCTGCCCACTGAAAGGCCAGCCCTCATTGCCGCCATGCCAGGATGTGCAGACCCTGCACTGTGGGGCCATGGTCTGACCTGGCAAAGGAAGCCCTCCTTGAGGCAGCCCTCATCTTATCTTTGACTAGTGGGTTAACAAAAAAGATATTTTAACAGCCAGCCCCAGGGTTTCTTCCAGGTGAAAGCTCTCTATGTTAGAGACAATATCACCCTATACCTAAAGAGCCTGGGTTGGGGAGGGAGACATCAGCCTGTAAGGAGATGGCAAAGCCAAGGGCAACCGGGCTCTTGTGCCTAAGAAGTCGACAAAAGTCCTGAGACGGGGCCGAGGTCGAGAGGCAGCAAAGTGGAGGAGGCTGGAGTGAGACGAGAGGGGGCAACGCACATCACAGGGAAGCAGGGGCTTGCCAAGACAGAAGCCAGGGAGAAGCTTCCAGGGGGAGGGGGCGAAAGGCTCTGGGGTTCCTGACTGCTCCAATTTTCATTTCAAGCCACTTGCATTGTTGAGGTGTGAAGTCCCTGCATTGCCACAAACCTCCAATAAAGGCTGTGCTGCATGCAAACACCTTTGTTAATGGTTTTGTTTTTGTTTGGGGCGGGGGTCAGGAAAAATGGGCCAAGTTTTCAACTTAGGTTGGCAGAGCAGAACCAAGATGGGTGAGGCAGGGCAGTGAGTTCAAGGTTCAAAGGAAGCCAGAGCCGACAAAGATTCTTGAAAATACTTGGAGGGATTGTAGATTTCCACCTCATTAAGATGGGATACGGATGTGAATTGTACTTCAGAGGACAGGGTGACAGTCCCTCTGCCTCTGATATATGGGCTACATTTGTCTTTAGTTTCCATATTGATTAAAAAAGTATGATATTTATAGTTCTGTAAAAAGAACGAGAATTGTGTTTTCCGTTTCACAGCTTAAATACTTAATTTCATTTACTATCATGTTTCACATTCTGTTACCACGTTACAACTCTGATGCCTCCCCTTGGAATATCAGTGTGTTAAACCGTGACATCCTCTGGGTAGGGAGTGGGTAGAGGTGCTATCAGGAAGAGTGGAAACAGCAGATTCAGACCACAGTTAGGCCACTCAGGGCCACACACTTGTGTGTAGGGGCCAAGGTCTCATGTGATTGGTTTGGACATTCCCGGTATCAATCACATGAAGAGAGACGTGCCCCAAGTTATCCCATGTTAGAAAGGGGGCCTGAGAGGAGGGGACTTAGGAAGGCGAGAAACGAGACTAGTTTCCCCAGGCTCCATCAAAAAGGACCAACCAAGGCTGAGGCCAATTCTATTGGCTGAGGAGGGCTAAACAAACAGAGTCAAGCAGCAACTCAGATTGATTGCTTGTGGCTTGCCGGTTTGAAAGGAATTCACAGTTGCCTCCAGACTCAAGCAGGAAGGGTGCTATGATCAATTAATTATGCCTCCCATGGGAATGGTAGAAGAGAAAGGGATCTATGTGCCAAGTATTTTCCATTGCTCGTGTAGACAGGAAAATGGGTGTGAGCATATGGTGGAAGGAGGGAGCTGCTTCTCCTTGAGCTAGTCTTCTGATAGTAATTACAGAAAACCTTCCTCTAAACTTGAACCCAAGGAGAGCTACTTGTTCCGATCACTTCTCAACTCCTTGAAACAATCCTCCTAGACTTATACCTGGGTGTTCAGAGATCCATGGGGTTTCAAGATGAGGGTTTCAAGAAGGAAAGAGTGGTCAAGAATGCAAAAGCCTGTTGAGACGTCAAGGAATATAAGGGCCAAAACAATTCCCGTTTGACTTGGCAACGTGATGCAAAATATTTGCGCCAAAGGCCAGTTTGCAGGGGAGTAAGTGGGAGATGAGGATAGACAAGGCTGGGTGGAGCTTTCAAGACGCTGGGCATTGTTGGTGTCATGAGGAAACCCTTCTCATGATGTCACAGTTTGTATAAGGTGGTTAAAAATATCTACATGTATTATAATCTCAATCATATATATATTCATAATATATGCATGTATGCAATATGTATTAGACAAAGCTGGAGGCATAACCCTCCCAGACTTCAGACAATACTATAAAGCTACAATAATCAAAACAGTATGGTATTGCACACAAAAACAGACGTATGGATCAATGGAACAGAATAGAGACCCCAGAAATAAACCCACATGCCTACAGTCAATTAATCTTCAACAAAGGAGGCAGGAACATACAATGGAGAACAGTCTCTTGAGCAAATGGTGCTGGGAAAGCTGAACAGCCACATGTAAATCAATGAAGTTAGAACACTCCTTCACACCACACACAAAAATAAACTCAAAATGGCTTAAAGACTTAAATAGAAGACATGACACTGTAAAACTCCTAGAAGAGAACATAGGCAAACATTCTCAGATATAAATTGTACCAATGTTTTCTTCACTCAGTCTACCAAGACAAAAGAAATAAAAGCAAAAGTAAACAAATGGGACCTAATCAAACTTATAGGAAACCACCAACAAAATGAAAAGACAACCTACAGAATGGGAGAAAATATTTGCAAACAATGCGACCAACAAGGGCTTAAATTCCAAAATATACAAACAGCTCAATATCAAAAACACAACCCAATCAAAAAATGGGCAGAAGACCTAAATAGGCATTTTCCAAAGAAGACATACAGATGGCCAACAGGCACAGGAAAAGATGCTCAACATCACTAATTATTAGAGAATTGCAAATCAAAAGTACAATGAGGTACCACCTCACACCAATCAGAATGGCCATTAGCAAAAAGTCTACAAATAATAAATGCTGGAGAGGAGGGAAATGTGGAGATAAGGGAACCCTCCTGCACTGTTGGTGGGAATGTACATTGGTGCAGCCACTATGGAGAACAGTAGGAAGGTTCCTTAAAAAACTAAAAATAGAGTTGCCATATGATCCAGCAATCCTGCTCCTGGGCATATATCCAGAAAAGAGGAAAACTCTAACTCGAAAAGATACATGCACCCAATGTTCATAACAGCAGTATTTACCATAGGCAAGACATGGAAGCAACCTAAATGTGCATCAACAAATGAACAGATAAAGAAGATATTACACACACACACACACACACACACACACACACACACACACACACACACGATGGAATATTACTGAGCCATCAAAAAGAATGAAATAACGCCATTTGCAGCAACATGAATGGACCTAAAGATTATCACACTAAGTGAAGTAAGTCAGAGAAGACAAATACCATACATCATTTACATGTAGAATCTTAAAAAAAATGACGTAAATGAACTTATTTACAAAACAGAAACAGATTCACAGACAAAGAAAACAAATTTATGGTTACCAAAGGGGAAGCCAGGGGCAGGGGGAGGATAAATTAGGAGCTTGGGATTAACAGATATATATATACTATTATGAATAAAATAGTATATTTTAAAATATACTATTTTATATACAATAGTATATTTTATATACTATTGTATATAAAATAGATAAATAACAAGGTCCTACTGTACAGCACAGAGACCTATATTCAATATCTTGTAATAACCTATAATGGAAAATAATCTGAAAAAGAATAGATATATATGTATATCTGTATCACATTGCTGTACACCTGAAACTAACACAGCATTGTAAATCAATTATACTTCAATTTAAAAAAAAGAGGAAGAAGATGGGAAGGCAATATATGAAAATCGTGGTTAAAATGGGTAAATTCTGTTTCTTCTTTACTCTCCTCTGTATTTTCTAAGCTCACTTAAAATGGTCATGTGCTATTTTTATCATCAGATAAGAGGCATGGGAAATCATTTTTGAAATAAGCTTGATTACTATGCAGGGGCAATAAGAAATAGGCTGGGAAGGGGGTGATCAACTGTCTCGGTTTGCCTGGGACTGAGGGGGTTTCCAGGATGTGGGACTTCTGGAGCTAAGAAATGGGAAGGTGCCAGGGAAACCAGGATAAGTTGGTTACCCTAGCTGGGAGGCTGAGACCGATGCAGCACTGAAGGAAGTTGGGTTTTTCTGGGGGGCAGTGCTGGGGTAAAGAGGTTTTGAGCATATTTGAAGACTGGGAGGAGGACACCATTATATAGGGAGAGAGGCTGAATTATAGAAAAGAGAGAAGAACTGCCAGGGTGAGATCAATAGGAAAACAGCTGGGAGACAGCCGTGCACAGGAGACACATCGGTAACAGGAAGAGAAATGATGTATCTTCCGAGATAGGAGGGCAGGAGGGAAGGGCAGACAGACTAAAAATAAATTTGTTGATGCAGGGGAAGCAGGTTGAGGGAGTGCACACCTGAGGACTACAAGGTCCAGGGAGGCCTAAAAGCCCCTAGAATACCTGGGGACCAGGAGGACCCTTGGTGGCCCCCAGACATGGGTTCCCCATAATGGGTACCCCACCTCCTGCTGGAGTGGATGGAGACTGGGTCCCACTGGAAGCTGCAGCATCCCTCCAAGGTGCTGCCCACCCCTCAGGCCCTCCCTGGCCACCTACCTCTGCAGGAGGGCAGCGGGAAGTCCCACGTGGCACTGTTCTCAGAGCCAGCGTGGCAAGTAAGCACGGCGTGGCCCTCCAGGAAGAAGCCGGGGTTGCAGCTGTAGCGGACCTTGTCGCCGAGGTTGAAGGTTGAGCCCTGCTGGACGCCGTTGGGCAGCCGTCCGGGGTTCCCACACGTGTGGCTGGGGAGAGCTGTGAGCAAAAGGAGAGACACGCAGCCCGTGAGCAGGTCTCCAGCCCTGACACCTGGCCTCTGAGCAGCATCTCTCTGGGTGACCCTCCTCCCCGGGTTCCCACACGTGTGGCTGGGGAGAGCTGTGAGCAAAAGGAGAGACACGCAGCCCGTGAGCAGGTCTCCAGCCCTGACACCTGGCCTCTGAGCAGCATCTCTCTGGGTGACCCTCCTCCCCGGACCTCCTTTCCTCCGTAGGACAGGGCTGCCCCTGAAGGCTGCCTGGCCCCTGAGTGCTCGCAGGGCTCACACGTTCAGGAGGAGCCACACACGCAACTTGTACCTGGACATCCAGGTTTCCTGCCTTTTCTCACGTGCAGCCCTGGATGTGAAGTATGTCTGAACTGTGGGCAAGCATCAGTTAAATCCATTTCACCTGTAAATCCTGCCTTCACCAATCAAGGTCGTTTTAACTGTTGCTACAAAAGACTTGCATGTCCTCCAAGAGCCTGAACAGTAAGATGTTTGCCTGAATTGTTTTCCAGGAACTTGTGTCTAGTTCAAATGAAGCCAGTTAAGACTAGCTCTAACTGGACATGCGCAAGCGTCTGCTTGTTGACTTTTGATGTCAGAGGGCCCAAAACTCTACCCTCAGATGGTGCTAAGCACCCCCAAAATGGAGGCCTGTAGCTTAGTTACGCCTGAGCAGACCGAGGATTACTGCACCTTTTTCCAATCACCTTTCCCCATGCTTCCCAAGCTCCCCACGCCTCAGACCACACTGCTTCTTTAGTCTCTATCCCACAAATACCCTAAGCCCCTTGCCTTTGGGAAGGCCGACTTGAGACTTGTTCTCCCATCTCCTCGCTTGGCTGCTTTGTGAATAAACACTCTCTTTGCTGCAAACCCTGGCGTCTCAGAGCTTTGGCTAAAACTGAACCTGGTTCAGTAACACGTCCATCCCATCACTCAAGGTGCCCCAGGGAAATCACTTTCATCTCTTGGGTTTGGTTGCTCTGATCTCAGACTCCACAGTCCTTCCCAATAAACACCATGGAAGGGACACAGACAGTGGCACGGAGTAGGTGCTCATTAAACCCGATGTCCTTTCTTTAATGATCTGCCCCAGCAGCCAGAGTTGTACTTTGGCCCAGCAGGTTTGGGGGAGTTGAAGGGGTCATTAGTGCCGGAGTAAGCAGTGAGGTAGGGAGACAAGAACCTGAGTTCTGATCAGACTGACCCGTTTCAAGGGGAAAATAGGGAGCCGGAGAATAAGATGTACAGTGTTCCGCCTGAGCCAGAGCAATAACGCCAGCTGCCGGTGTGTACTCATTATCCAGAGGAAATAGCCTTGGTGAGGGTGCGTGAACATCACGACCTGCCAGTCAGGAGGGAGAAAGGGAGGGCGCAGCTCCCCTGTGCCCGAGTCACTTGTTCAACCTGACTCAGCTCCCCCTACCCTCTGCCTTTCTTCCTAGAGTTGGAACTGCCTGTGCCCAGAAGGTCCCACCTCCTACCATTTCACACCTCCCCGTAAGGCCAGGACAAGTGGTCACAGCCGTGTCCAGATTGCCATCCAAGTACCTCTCCATTAATTCATCTGGCGATGGTTTATTGAGGTCAACCCTGAGAGGCCACAGAGCAGGGTGGTGGAAAGTACAGACCCGAGAGCCTCAGAGCTTGGGTTCGTATCACAGCCTGATGGATAGCTACCTGTGGGACCTTGAGCTAGTCTCTTAACCTCTCTGTGCCTCAGTTTCCTCCTTTGGAAGAGGCGGTTCCCAATAGTACCTTCCTCTGGGGTCACTGTGAGCATTATGTGAGTGGAGGTATGTAAAGCCTGGATACAGTGAATACCACACAAGTGAATCTAAGTTCCCAGTCCATTGGGAGATGCATACGATTAAAGGTATGTTAAGTGTTACGATGAGATAGGGACCAGGCAGGGGAACAAACCCAGGCAGGGGGTAGTCAGGGCCGGCTTCTTGGAAGAGGTGATGTCTATGCTGAACCCTGAGAGATCAGTAAGAATTAGCTAGGTCAAAGTGTGTTCCGGGCAGAGGAAATATCATGTGCAAAGGCCCTGAGGCCAGAGATAACCTAAGAGATCAGAGAGCCTGGAATAAGAGGGTAGGGGTGGCAGTGATGAGGAATAAAGATGAAGAAGTGGAGACGGCCAGCCTGGATTCTAGAGAGCTTCCCAGGCCCTTGCAGTACCCTCTTCCAGCCCATATTTCTGTCTTCCAGGACCCTCTTTGCCAGCCTTGCTGATCTCAGAGCCCTCAGAAAGAAGGCTTTCTCTCCCACTTCTCCTCTCCTCCCAGGAGGAGACAGCTTGTTGTAGAGGGAAAGGGCGGACTTTGGTACTAGCTTGATCTGGTCTGGAGCCAGGTGCTGTCACTGTCTTACTCTGTGGCCTTGAGTCCTGTGAGCTCTCTGAGCCTTAGTTTCCTCAACTGAGAAAGGAGGGCAGTAATATCTAGTGGTTGATGAGGTTACTGATAATAACTGATGCATGGCTGGCACAGTGCCCAGCACAGAGTAGGTGCTCAAAATTGGCAGGTGTTATCCTTCCACTGTACTGTAGGGCCATGCAGTCCTTGGGTGTATCCTGGGAGCCTGACACTGTGTGTGACACTTGTAGGGACATATTTGGGTGTTCATCAATTAGTCATTTGGAAGGGTTACCCACTGATGCATTAATTCCTTCATACAACGAAAATATATTGTGGGCCTACTGCACTCTGGTAGTACAGCAATGAACTAGACAAGAAGGGCCCCTGCCCTTATGTTTTTGTGGAAGAGCTATCTTAAGGGCTGAAGAGCTCCTCCAGGCCCGTTCTCTACCTCTGACAAGTGAGATAACCCAGATGAAAGGATTGACTTCCGTCACCCTATTAGCCTAGCTTAGAATAGTTTTTGGGCTGCTGGCTACCTTGGCATTTCCCATGATCCCACAGTGCTGGCTTCCTTGGCATTTCCCATGGTCCCACTCTGTTGGCTTCCTTGGCATTTCCCATGATCCCACAGTGCTGTCTTCCTTGGCATTTCCCACGATCCCGCTCTGTTGGCTTCCTTGGCATTTCCCATGATCCCACAGTGCTGTCTTCCTTGGCATTTCCCACGATCCCATGCTACTGGCTTACTTGGCATTCCCCACGATCCCGCTCTGTTGGCTTCCTTGGCATTCCCCATGATCCCACAGTGCCGGCTTCCTTGGCATTCCCCACGATCCCGTGCTGCTGGCTTCCTTGGCATTTCCCACGATCCCACAGTGCTGTCTTCCTTGGCATTCCCCACGAGCCCGCACTACTGGCCACAGTGGAGGCAGGAACTGAGATGTGTTTGTGAGTGTTGGGGGTGGGAGGGGCAGGTCAGGTAAACATTTGGAGAAGAAAGCAAGCTAAGGTGAGGGGTGGGAGCCAACCTGGGAAATGGGCTGAGAACTGGTGTAGAACTAAAGGTTCATTTTCTGCAACGAGACGCAAAGACCCAATTTAATTAAATTACTAATGTCACATTTTTAATGAACCTGTTTCTGCTTTGGACTCTCTTCCTTTGAAATTAATGATTGGAACGTCACTATAAATAAAACCCCATCCTTTTTAAAAAGTCACTCTAACGCTCACTGCTTTTCACTTAATGAGCGCTCATAATCAGATCACTCTGACCTGGCACCTCCACTGGGACTTGGGTGTGATGAGTCTCAGTTCCAACCCCACCTCCTTTTTTATCTTTGCTCCCGAAAGGTCACACAGGGAACGGAGAGAGGGCAGACGTTGGGCTCAGAGAGGCCTGGATTCAAATCTCAGCTCGTCCACCTCTGGCTGAATGATCTTGAGCCATAAACTTTACCTCTCTGGACTTCAGTTCTTCATCTAAAAATGAGGATACTTTCTTTTTCTTCCTATGGGGTTAGAGGGTGAATTGTATTAGTTTCCTAGGGCTGCTGTAACAAAGCACCACAAACCAGGTGGTTTAAAACAACAGATATTTATTGTCTCACAGTTGTGGAGGCTGGAAGTCTAAAATCAAGGTGTCGACAGGGTCGTGATCCCTCTGAAACTTGTAGGAGAAACCTTCCTTGTCCCTTCCTAGCCTTTGGTAGTTTTTTTTTAGCAATCTTTGACGTTCCTTGGCTTGTCTATGCATCCATCCAATCCTTCACCTTCACCTGGCATTCTCCCTCTGTGTCTCTATGTCCAAATTTCACCTTTTTATAAGGACACCAATCATATTGGATTAGGACACACCCTAATGGCCTCATCTTAACTTCATCATTTGCACAGGCCCTATCTCCAAATAAGGTCATATCCGCAAGTACTGGGGTTAGGTCTTCAACATATCTTTCTGGGACAGAATTCAACTCATAACAGCACCGTTGTACAGATTAAATAAAGCTAGATTTATAATACCCACCACTGAGTTCCTCGTGTGTTTCGGGCCCTGGGCTACAAATTTATTTTACTTAATCCTCAAAGCAATCATGTGTGACAACTATTATCCTCATTTTACGGATGAGAAAAACGGAGGCACAGAGAGCTTAAGCAACTTCCCTAAGACCCCAGAGCTAGAAAATGGCAGAGCTAGGTTCTGGATCTAGGTCTTTCTGGCTCCATCATTCAGCACTCTTAATTTTGGAATACAATACTGCTTCGGACAGAGACAGTGCCCAGGACATAGTGGGTGCTTAATGACCAAGAGTTCCCGTCCTCCCTTCATTATTCTAGACACTGAGACAAAATGAAGGGTGATTACCTGATTGTCCAGATTTAATTGTCTGTCTTTTCTTCTCCAGTCTGATTTGCCAATCTTGTACGTTTTAAGAGTGTCAAGGGCAACATTTAAAGTTTGGTCTTTTGTATTGTGCCTGATGTACAGCTTTCTGGACAGACAGAGATCAGAGATAAGCCACAAAAGCCAGGCTTTCTAAGGCACAGCGTTCTTTGATTTCTGGATTCTGCCCATGTGTTTTTTTGGCACAGACCTTATAACCGTTCATGCTCTCCCGTCTAGAAAACTTCCCTTTGATTGCTTACAAAATGAAGAGTGGGATATTTACATCCAAGGCAGCCCAGAACAATATTATTAAAGCTGTGCGTGACATTGAACAATTCCATTGTAGATCAGCTGTGGGGAATTTTGTCCCTTCTACAAAGCCCGGCTCTTGCCACTCAACAAGATATTCTCAGCGACTGTATGACAATGAATCTCCTTTGTGGCTGGAGTGCAGCAAAAGCTACATAATACCTTCTTTTATTTTTAATGTGAGACTTTAGTTCCCATATTATAATGAAGAGTCGTTTAATGCTCTCTGGACAAGCACCCTCCATGTGTTTTGATTTCTTATCTTCCATCAAGTAACTTGTTTCATGTCCATGGCCATACGGTTGATACAAAGTGGCAGGGTGGCTGGGAGAAAGGATGCAGGAAGAAAGATTTCTTCTTCCACAGCCCTCAACATGGAAAGGGGAGATGGCGTGTGTGTGTATGGGTGTGTGTGTGACTTGAGGGGTAGTGGGCATGGACAGGGGAGGGAAGAATAAGATCCATTATCTTTTGAGTACCTACGCTGTGCTAGGCACTTCTGCATCACACATTATCTTAGTTAATCCTTAAAACTCCCTTGCTTTTAGCTGTTTGGCCTTGTAAACATAATTTATTGCCCACTTACTATGTGTCATCCCCATTGTCGAGTGCTTTGCATATATTTCCACCCCAAAGAATTGTCTATACTTGTTGTCTCCACTTCCTCTCACATCTACATCTGACATAGTATATAGCTGATGCATTCATTTGTTTATTGTTTGTCCCACTCCGCTACAATATAAGCTCCATGAAGACAGACATTTTTTTAAAATCTATTTTGTTCCCTTCTGTGTCCCAGTTTCTAGAACAGTGCCTGATGTATGATAATACCTTGATAAGAGTTTATTGTGTGACTTAGTGATTTTACTTAATCCTCCCAATAACCCATTGAGAGAGGCGCTATTATCTCTCGTTGAGGTGAGTGTGATTGCCAGAGGGGTTGGAGCATTACCCAAGGCCCCATAGCTCACTGGGGGTAGAGCTGGGTGTCCACAGCACTTCCTGGCTACCGAGCCCATGTACTGTCCACCTGCGTTAGGCCATGCTTGCACTGACCGTTCCCCATAGGGTCCACGGTCACTAGTGTACCTTGAAACACCCTCACAGGGGACTCACACTCATTCTCCTTGTGGGGATGACTTGGGGTGACAACCAGACAAGTCAACCCTTAGCCTGGTCCTATACATTTCCTGCTACCTGTCAATCAGACAAAGGCAGGGGTCCACGAGTCCACAGGGCCCTGTCCTGCCAAGCCTCCTTCTGCCCAGCATCTGGCATAAGCTCTCCACTGTGAGCCTGTTCTCTTGGCTCACGTTTGCAATTTTGCAACCTTCAGCATCAGGGTCATGTGGGGAGTTTTATAAAAACACCAATGCCTAGACCTGTCCCCAAACCTATTGAATCAGAATTTCAGAGGGAGAGCCTAAGCTCCTCTGGGTGACTGTAGGCAGAGCTGAAACTGAGAACCACTCACGGTAACCTATTCACGTAGGTTATTCCATTAGCCCGGTTGGGTTATCTCTCTGAGCTGTGAACTGTTCAATTTCCAGTGCCTTTCTTGTTACTGGGCGTTGACTTCTGGGAGCAGCAAGCCTGGCTTCTCCCTGGGATGCTGCTGTCCTCCGTAAGTCACTCTTACCCTCTCCTTCCTTCTCATTTGAGGATCCTCATCATCTCTCTCCTGGACCTCTGCACCCAACTCTGATCTCCCTGCCACTGGCCCTGCGCCCTCCAGTGCATTGTCTTCACTGACGCTGGACTGAGCCTTCTACAATGGTAAACCCACCACGGTCCTGCCCTGTTCCACCCTCCGGAGCACACGTGCCAAAGCAGGTTCCCTGCCACCAAGGTGCATGGGCAAAAGACCTCTGGTCTTTTGCATGATGAATGTAAGACTAAATAATGATTTGAAAGATCAACCACAATAAATAAAAGGGAAGAAAAAAGAACCATGAGAACCCTCCTATTGCTGTCAGGATTAACCCAGTCTTAGGTTCATGCAGCCCCATCTTTCTATGATCCGACCCCTGCTGACATTTTCTGCCTCGCCTCCTGCTCCCCCAATCTTTCCCCCGCACCACTTCCTCTGTGAAGCCCTCCTTGATACCCTTAGCGTCTTGTGTAAACTGGAAAACCCCAGGAGAAGACATCCCGATAGAATGGAAATTCAGGTATAATGTCATTGGCAACCAGCTCCCAGAATCCTGGAACTCCCAGCCCGTTAACTACACAGGCTTGTTCTGGTCATTTGGTTAATTTTGCAATCTCACAGGCCCACATTTTACATGACAGGATTTTTTGGACCCCGCTTGCAGATTTAAGTCAGGGTTTTACCTGCACTTCAATTCCTGCATTTGTCATATGACATTATAATTCAATCACTCATTAATTTACAATACCCCAGCTTCCAAACGGGAGCTAAGTCTGCCTGTAATTGTTTGTTTAGGTGTCTATTTTCTTCTCAGGACTTCCCTGAGGGGCAGAAATGACATATTCTTTTTTTATCTAGTGTTTGCTTTAATGCCTGGCAGGGAGTGAGTACCCTGATGGAATGTGTTTTATATATATACACACACACACATATAGTTTATACTATGTGCATATAAAAATATGCATTATATATAGGGAACAACAGAGTAAAGCAGGGTTGGCAAACTTTTTCTGTAAAGAACCGGAGAGTAAATACTTCTGGCCTTGCCTAATGGTCTCTGTCCCAATGATCCAGCTTTTCTGTTGTGCTACAAAAGCAGCCTTAGACAACAGGTGTTCCAACCAAGCTTTACTTATAAAACAGGTCCCCAGCCCACGGGCCACATTGTGGTACCCCTGAATTCGTGTTTATTCAGTTACGGACTTATCCCAGGTGTACAATCTCAGCAACCGCCCCCCATCTCCCACAGTAGAGAAAGAGAACTAAGAAAAGACCAGTTTTGCTGGGAGTCAAGGAAGGGAAGGGGCTGTGAGGGCAGTGGGCTGCACAGGTGAGAGTCCTGGACAGATGACTGGGGGGAAGAAGACAGGCCACTGGCACCTGAGGACTGAGACCAAACTCAAATTTCCTTCCCCTTCAGTGTGGCCCTGGAGACAGGGGGCATTGTGGTGGCTGGCTGCAGGGAAGGGCCTGTGTGTGTATGTTCAGTCCACAATCTTTCCCATTAAAATAGAATTTATGCAAGTGCTCAGAGCTACTCTTTAGGTTGGTATTTATGAACCCCATTTTACCCCAAAGAGCTGAATTTAGAGAGCTGAAGGGTCACACAGCTAATTGCAATAATAATAACGGTCGCCTTTCGGGTGTTTAATATGAGCTTGGCACTCTGCTCAGTACTTTATCTGGACTCTTCTATTTCATCGTACCCTGCCACGACAGGTTCTCCAACTGTTCCCTTTCGGGGGCAGGGGAATGAGGAACAATGAGGCTACTCTGACCCAGGGTCACACGGCTGGCTGGGATGAGGGCCGGGGTCAAAACTTGAGCTGTCTGACTTCAGCGCCTGTGTCCTTATCAGGCTGTAACCTTGACCTTCAAGGCCTGTGTTTCCCAGCATGGAGGCAGTGCTCTGGGCTTGCACACAGTCCCTCTCCTTGCCAGGCCTAGAGCACGCCTGACCTACACCCAGTCAGACCCCTTGTTGGCCCCATCCCCCCCACCTGGACAACCTGGGGCTACACAGACATCCATCATCCTACCAGCAGGGGCCACAGAGGGGCTTTTGGTGGGAGTTCTCCGTGATGCTTCATAACCATAGGGCCCCATGGCCTCCTCTCTCTCACCTGAGATTCTTTAGAAGCAAAACCGAAACGGTTACATCCTAGGCCCCAGAATAGAGCTGCCAGTTAAAATCCAGCACACCCAGTTAAATCTGCATTTCAGAGAAACACAAATTCTTTTTTAGTATAAGTATATCCCATGCAACATTTGGGATATACCTATACTAAAAAGTATTTGTTATTTGAAATTCAAATGTAACTGGGCATCCTGGATCTTCATTTGCTAATTTTATCAACACTCCTACAGAGGAGAGTATTCTCTACATCAATAACTTCAGCTTCTTAAGGAACTGGGGGTTTCTCTGGGGAAAAGGGGAAGAGGACAAGGAGAGAGATAGCCCAACTTTAAGGAACTCAACATTGAACCAGAAGAGAGGCTGCAGAGAGGAAAGCTCAGAGCCCCCAGGGTGGGGCCTGCGGAAGTTTAGGGTCCAGCAGGATTACAGGTGAGCAATGAGCTGGGCGGCCTCCTCCTTCCCCCGTCAGCTCTCTAGGGGAAGCTCCGTATGTTAGTCTGCACCCACTTGTCCCTCTCCCGTTTCAGGAGACTGTGGTGTGCCTTAGCCCCTCTGAAGGACAGCTTCAGGCTGGTACAAGGTCCCCTGTGATGCATCCCTGGTGACCTCTGCAGCCCTGAGCCCCGCTGTTCCCTGTTCAGCCCTCCCTGCCCCCATCACACACTAGCACTGGGATTTTCCTTGTCGAGACAGGCCAATGCATGGAGCATCAGTGGTACCCTATGGGGCAACACAGAAAAATACTGTCAGTGTTAGGCTTAGAAGAGCTAACCATGCAATTTGGGGCTAAATCTGATTAGTTGCAGAATGACACCTAGAAATGTTTCCCAAAGTACATTCCATAAAACACAGGCTGAAAAAAAAAAAAAAAAAACACAGGCTGAGAAATAAGTTCCACGAGAAAAGCATTCAGTGGGTCAAGGAACTTTGGAAAATGCTGCAGAAATTCTCTCCTCTGGAAGAAACAAATGCTTACGAATTTATCTCAGAGGTTCTGCAGGAGAGAAACCTATTAAACCTTGCTTCAACCAGAATCTCCACAAAATTGACTATAGACTCTCTCCTCACACTTTTTAATTTTTTTCCCTCAGAAACACCTATGAGCTTCTGAATTGTTCTGTGGAACACACTTTGGGAAATGCTAGATTCTAGATAAGATAAACCTGAGTTGCTTTGTTTTCCTTATTAATCATTATTATCGTAAAACAACAACAGCAACGATAGTTGACATTTATGCAGACCTTTCCAGGTTAACACGCATTGTTTTTACGAACGTGATGTCCCTTTGGCACATCTGGTTTTCTGTGGGCTGGGATGGTCAGTAGCTTTGAGGATCGTGATCAGTTCTTACCAAAGAAGTCAATATCACTTCCAGTTGAGAGCAGCCTATGTTACAGAAGGGCAAAGGCGTAGGTTCTTCCTTTTCATCTGACAACGTTTATAGCAGGGCACAGTTTCTGTTTGGCTGG
The DNA here is from genome assembly GCF_003031525.2 of Neophocaena asiaeorientalis asiaeorientalis. Classification (NCBI taxonomy): domain Eukaryota; kingdom Metazoa; phylum Chordata; class Mammalia; order Artiodactyla; family Phocoenidae; genus Neophocaena; species Neophocaena asiaeorientalis. The sequence continues at coordinate 1,398,430 of NW_020175208.1, read as the reverse complement.
GGCAGAATGATCCCTGACCTGCTGCACCTGGACTTCCAAAGGCTTGTGGCCAGGGCCCGCCGGCTTTGGTCCTCAGCCCTGTCCAGCTGCAGACAGGAAGTCATGAATCCTGAACCAATCCTAGCAAAGGGGCTCAAAGAGGAGGCAGTGACCTGGGTCAGCTGGGGGTCCTGTCGTGAGGCTGGGACTCCTAACCCTGGGTGAGGCTGCCCATAAGAAAGGTCATCCTATCTCTTGCTAGGGCTACCCCACCGCTGCATAACTGGCTTGCTTTCCCCTTAACTTCCCTCAGACTCTGCAGCACCCTCCCCAAGGCTGGGTGTTAGCCCCCCTGTATCCTGCTGGCCAGCTGGGAAGTGCTGTCTCTGTGCGCCATTTGCGATGCCCATGGCGATACCCCACCCGCCAACTCCAGCCCTGCGGACATGGAGCCCCAGAGCCCCTGTTTCCTCCATGTGGTCCCCCGTCCAGGACCAGGAAGCCGCAGCATACCTCACACCCATCTCTCTTCTTAAGGCCAGAGACAGTTTAACTCGCATAATATTCCAAAGGCTCCGGACCCCTCGGCTTCCCGCTAAGAAACACTAGACAGAGGGGCCTACAGGGAAGCTGAGAAGTGAGGCTTCCAGACACCATCATCCACCTGTTTCTCGTACCTTATGCAAAGGATGGGGGATTCTAAGTAAAAGGCGCATCTGAGTCCCCGTGGGAGCTCTGTAAATCCTCCTCGCCCTCACTTCCTTCCTCTGCATGAGCCCCGTCACTTACTGACCACTTGTATGGACTAACTCCTCGTTGAACCCTACCTCATTTAATGCACATAACAACACTGTGAAGTGGGTACTATCCCCATTTTACAGATAACGAAACTGAGGCTCAGAGACGGTGAGCTTCTCCATTCACACGACTAGAGCTGGGGGAGCTGGGAGGTACGCCCAGTGGGACTGACTCTTGCACCTTCTTTCTTAGCTGCTGCATTCCAGCAAAGAGGGAGAGGAAGGGATGGTGAGGCTGAGAAGTTGGCTTCGAGGCTCCATTTCCTGCAAGTCCCCCAATGGGGCCAAAGATGGTGCCTGGTGTACACTTTGCAGCTTGAGAATCAGGAATGGGGGGAGACAGAATGGCCTGGCTTCTTGCTTGGCCGCTTGTTTTTACTCCTGTCTGAGCCCAACAACCTCTCCAAAGGCTTCGTGGAGGCCCCGACGCAGGCGGGGACCATTGGTCCAGGTCCTCCAGGGTCAGGAGGCAGGAGAGAGGACAGGGTCTGCCCAGGGAGTTTCCTTACTTGGGGGTCCTCACACTCTCTCACATGGAAACAGACACAACAACATACTTTCACAGCCAATATGCACAAATCCATCCATTCTGATACTCACCTTCCCATACACACGCCCGCATGTGCACACATGCACTTACATCCTCATACACAAACATGCACGTGTAAAACCAGACCTCCAGAATGCATCTGTGCGAGCTCTTGCATTCACACATATGACAACAGACACGACACCTACGCCCCCATGTACCAGTAAACAGCCCATGTTTATGTAGCCAAATGACGATCCCCTTCTGGAGAGCCTCTGTTGGGCTGTAGACCGGAGTCCACGTCTACACCCAGAGCGCCTCTTGGAAGCCAGTGTCACTCTCCCCTACACTCAGGGGCCTGCCTGGCACCTGCACTTAAGTTCTTGTCATTCCAGGCATTATGAAATGCGGGGGTGGGGATGCAGATCTGACCCTGGCGGGGCTCCACGCAGCTGTTGGCTCAAGCCGTGGTCTATGAGGTGGGCGGCAAAAGGCGTATCTGGGTCCGGGAGGCACAGAGCGTCTCGGGTCAGAGAAGGGCTCCGGCATCCCACAGACATGGGTTTGAGTTCGCCTGCGCCCCTCCTAGGCGGGGGTTAGCAGTTGTGACATAAGAGGCGGTAGAGTGCACTGGTTGGCAAAGGGGGCTCTGGAGACAGATGGTCCGGGTTCAAATCCCAACTCCGTTACCTCATGAGCAAGTTACCTTCACCTCCTGCACCTGAGTTTCCTCACCAGTAAAATGGGGGTCATACGTGTACCCAGCTCAGAGAGCTGTTGAGAGGATGAAGTAAGATAAGCCAGGCAAAGGGCTTATCTCAGTGTCTGGCACACAGTACGTGCTCGATAAATTTGGGATATGATTGTATGTAAGTCCCTAGAGCTCCCTGGGAGAAGATGCTGGAGCGTTAAGAAAGAGAAGCAGCTGGAGAGAGCAGATGGGCCCCTGGAGCTGGAACGCGGGAAACCACCCAGGCAGGGGGCTTTGCTTGGACCCACACGGCTTTTACCGAGCCAGGCAGGGGCCTGCTGCTTCCTGTCTGAAAGGCCTCCCCTAGATCCTAATAAGAATAATTTGCAAATGGTCCTACTAAGCCCCAAAGCAACATGAGACAGGCAGGCGACACAGAGGCCCAGGAGGTGACAGATACCAGCCCAAGACCCTGCCCCTTCTCTGCCCCTCTCCTCACCGCCCTGTGCTGCCCTCAGCACCCAGCCTCAGGGACGACTAACTCAGAGCCATTTCCTGGAAGAGGCGCTCAAGGTGGTCTTGGCACAGAAGGGAGAGGGGCGGGCACACCCGCAGGAGCGCGCAGCCGCCGTGTGTGTTTCAGGCTCTTGTCCCTTGTGTGACTGATCCAGAGTCCCAGCCCAGACCCTCCTCCTGACCACAGACCCAAGTCCCAGCACCTCTGGGTGGCTCCCGTGGAAGCCTGACACATGCCTGCAGCTGCACATGGCCCACCGCAACCCCTGGCCTCGCCGCCAGCCACCTGTCCCCTGGGCTCCTCAGAGCCTGGCACTGACCTGGAGTCCGCCCAGCCCACTCAGTCTCTCGAGTCGGCTTCCTTTCGTCCCTCCTATCTGACCCTCCCACACAGTCCCGCTGCTAATGCCCAGGGCCACTCCCCCATCTCCCCTTCTTCTTGGGGACTTGGAGACAGTCCCCCGCTCCTCACTGTTCCCGCTTTAGACTCACCCCAGTCTAACGCATCCTCTAAACGGTCCCTGCGACCACAGCACTTCCCACTGGAAGCCCTGCGGTGGCTTCCCATCTCTTCCAGGTCAGTTCAAATCCCTGGAATGTCACTCAAGGTCCTCCACAAGCTGGCCCAGCCCCTGCCTCTATCTCCACCGTTTCCCCTCACACCCGCTGTTCCTGCAACACTGATTCCTCCAGCACGCTGTGTGTGTGTAGTGTGTGTGTGTGTGTGTGTGTGTGTGTGTGTGTGTGTGTATCACCAAGGCACAGGTTTCTATAGCTGAGCTTCTGTGTTGGTGTTACATGTGCATGCCCGTGTACCTGTGTGTGTGTGTACATGTGTGTATATATACATGTATCTATGTGTATTTATATGTCATGTGTAATTATGTGGAAGAGCCTGTTGGGGATGGGGCCCAATGGTTGGCACAGCTGGGCAGGACTAGATATTTACAGCAGAGCCAGGGCTGCTGACGGCACCAGGGAACCAGGGCCTGGGAGTCAGGAGCTACCGGTCCCCACCCCTCTCCACGTGGAATCAAGAGAGCCGCACACGCTCCAGACCGGGCCTGGGGTGCAGGGCATGTGCGTGGAGACAGAGCCATGTCCCGGTCCCTCTGCACCACTCTGGGAAGGATGGAGGCAAGAGGCCCCGAGCGCCTGAACCACGCTCTGTCTCCTAAGAGCTGCTGCGGACCCGACGGCTCTGTCGCTGGGACTGCTCCCCAAAGACAGACAAGCTCTTAATTCTGGCTCCAACTGCTTAGAGCCTGGAGTCACCGCTTTACCCAGAGCCTCCAGTGTTTTTCTAGACACCTGAGGACTCCAACCTCTCCTTCTCCTTTGTCCTCTGTCTGAACTTACCCCACGGCCGCTCCAGCCTGTCTCTGACCTTCCCGCCCTCTTTTCCTTCGGCCAATTGGTTAGGGCTGGAGGAGGCTCCGGAAGCAGGCCTCGTCCTCTCTGCCCAGCCTCGAGCCAAGTGACAAGAATCTCTAAACGCCAGGGCCGCTGTCGCTCCACACTGTCCTCTGCCCAGAAGGCCCCCTGGCTTACAGTAAGAGCTGCTCATTCGTTCATGCATTCAAGCACCACACACGAGTGGCGTGCTGGCGGTCCCACAAGGAGCCCCTTCCCAGCCCTCATTATGCCGACACTCTGGAGATGGTGCTCTTTTATTTAAGAAACTACCAGAGCCCACCCCAGACCGCAGCCCCATCAGGAGGTGAGGCAACGGCATTTGAGGGCCTGCTCTGTGCCAGCGCGTTATGCAGTACTTCACGTGCCCGACAGCCAGGAAGAATGGATCTCGTTCCAGGCCTTCTGCTGCTGACCCACCCAGCCTCCCCTGAAGGTCCCCTGCCACCCCCACTCCCTCTCCAGTCCCCCACCCTGCTTCCACTGTCACCCGCCTAGAAGACAAATCCAGTCACCATCCTTAAGCTTCCTGTGGCTCCTGGAGGAGCAAACTGGCAACTTCTCAGCAAGGCACTCAGGGCCCTTCCTAGTCAGGACTCGGCAATCTGTCCAGGCTTTGCTCCCACAGTTTCCATCCCTCACCCGCCTCAGCCATGCGCACCCCGACCCCTTTGGAATTGTCACCTCTCCTTCTCTGACCTCTCCCTTAGGGACCTTCATGCCCCAGGGCCTTTGCATTTGCTGTCCCCTCCTCTGAAGCGTTCTTCTGTCCTTCCTATCTCATCCTACTCCACTTATTAAGACTCAGTTCAAATGTCACTTCTTCTCAAATGTCCCTTTCTCCTCCATGGAGGCAAACAGTCCTGCATGCTTGGCACTGGCCTCTGTGAAGACACACAGCACAAGCAGCTGGTGGGGAGGCCATGGTAGCAAAGGCAGAGAGAAGAAGAAACTTGTATGAACAGGAATGGGTGGGCCAAGGGAGCCGTGGTGCCCAGGAGGATCTTGAGATGACAACACGGCCAGTAAAGCATGAAGTGCCCCTGAGAGCTCGAGGCCAAAGGAGAACAGACTGAGTCATTGAACTTGGCGGTCCAGTTACAGGAGCATTAAACAGAGGAACAGCAGTGGGACAGAGAGTTAGAGGTCTGAAGAAGCGTGATCGGAGTGGCGGTGGATGATCCTCAAGCAGATCAAGCTCTTTTCTGCCCCAGGGTCTTTGCACAGCTTTCCCTGGCCCAGAGGTGCTCTGACCTCTGCTCTTTGCATGGCTCATTCATGTTCACCCAACAGAACTCAGCTCAAATGCCACCTCCTTGGAGAGGTCCTGACCCCTAACCCAGCCTCAATTATCTTCTGTCTTATTATCACCATCCTTTATGTGACCTTCAGAGCACTGGCTGCAATGTATAATCTTCCTATGTGTTCTTAATTGTTTTTTTCTCCCCACTTCCTATGGAAGCTCCGTGAGAACAGGGACCTTATCTGACATTTTCCATCTCTGTATCCCAGCATACAGCACAGTGACCAGCACAGAGCAGACACTCAGAAACTCTGCATTGAATGAATGAGTTTAAGAATGAATGGAGGAATAAATGAGTGGATGGATGGCAACCTCCACGTGCCTGGTTTTCTGTGAGACTGTCTGCTGTACGCTTATCATGAACCCCTCTTTACTGAGTTGCTTCAGTGGGCTTCTGTTCCTTAAGGACTTCCTGAGGCAGCAGAAAATGTGTATCAAATTGACTGCATGTGACCAAAAAAAGCTAGCTGTCCACCAAAATTCATTGTCCCTTCTCTGGTCGTACAGCTAGATGACACTCTCCAGACTTCCTTGCAGTTGGGTAGAACGTGGGCAAAGGTGATATATGACATTTCCGGGCTTGGCCCACAAAAACCTCCGCAGCCTCCTCGTCCAGGCCCTTCCATGTTGGATGGATGTGGTTATCCAGACCACAGGGGATGCTGAGGCTCCAAGATGGACGAAGGCTTCATCCCTGAGTTACCACGTGGAGGAGGGCACCCCACCAAACTGAACACCTACCCAGGACTGATACAGGAGTAGGAAACAGGCTTCTATTTGCTGGCCATGGAAATCTGAGTGTCTCTCGGTTACCATGGCCTGGCTGACCATTCTCAGTGCTCTGACCTGGTCATCCTTAATGTCAGGACCAGCTTGTCCCACATGACCTGGGTCCTGGCTGGTTCTGTCTGTCCTGCAGCCGTGGCCTGTGCTGCCTCGCCAGGTTTCCATGGTGACTGCAGCCTGGCTGACCCAGGAGCTTGCCTCCTCTGAGCTTTCAGCAAAACATCATCTCTGCTGCTCATAAACCTTAGAGCCTGTGGCCCCTTCTGGGATCCACGGGCTTAGAACCCAAGTGGGTCTTTACCACTCTGGGGTCAGGAACCTTTCGAGAAACGACGGAACACATGGATCCTCCTCTTCCCAGGATCATAGGATTCACAGGTCCCTGAGGTCAGGTATAGATCTCTAGTACTTTTGCCCAGCAGAGCAGACCTGTCAGCCCAGCCCCAAGTTCAAAATGTCCACGCCAAATAATGACCTTGCCTGATAAAGCCAACTCTGCTCCCTGGAGGAGACAGGTTGATTTCATCAACCCAGGAGCCAGCTATGGCCATGTCCAAACTTTATCGCACTGGTCCTCATTTGCTGGCCACTTCCTGTGGACTAGACCCTGTGCCAGATGCCTTCCAGGTACAGGAGGCAGGATAAGGTATTAGACAAGAGTGCAAGCCCAGTGCTCAGAATCCCAGCATCACCACTTACTGGCAAGGGCTTCACCTCCCCGAGACTCAGTTTCCTCATCTGGAAAGCAGATAACTTTATAGATAAAGTTACACTGACTTTAATTAAGGGGATAACTGCCACGCAGGGTAGCTGTGGGGTCAGAAAATCCATGCAGAGCACCAGCGCGATGCCTGGCACAGAACAAGGGCTAGTACCATTTTCTGCAACCCCTCCTCTTAGCTGTGAAGTAGGTCCTACTATGATTCCAGCTCTATAGGTGAAGAAACTGAGGCCATAGACAATAAAAGAACTTGCCCGACGTCACCAACCTGGTAAGTAACACAGCCAGGACTCAAACCACTACACCTGACTGCTCTTCACAGCTGGTTGACATAGGGTTGCTATGGAAACCTGCAAGACCTGGGGTGAGATCTGGTGAGGCGGGGTGAGGGGTACATGGGGGGCACTGTGCAGGGTGGCAGTCCTGTGGGGGACACTGATTTAACCTGGCCACCTCAATACCCTGATTACACAGTTATGGTCAAGCCTAGGGTGGGGGAGAAGGAGGAATGTTCACAGCAGGATCACCCGTACTGGCCAAAAGGTGGAAATAACGCAAGTGTCCATCGACCGATGAATGGGTAAACCAAATGTGGTATATCCATACAATGGAATACTTCTCAGCCTTAAAAAGGAAGGAAATTCTGTAGCATGCTATAACATGGATGAACCTTGAGGACATCATGCTAAGTGAAACAAGCCAGTCAGAAAAAGACAAACGGCGCACATTCTACTGATACGAGGTCCCTAGAGTAGTCAGATTCACAGAGAAGGAAGGTGGAAGGGTGGCTGCCAGGGGCTGGGGGAGGGAGGAATGGGGATTAGTATATCATGGGTGCAGTTTCAGCTGGGGAAATGAACATATTCTAGGGATGGAATCTGGTGGTGGTTGTAGAACAACGTGAATATACTTGATGCCACTGATATGTACACTTGAAATGGTGGACCTCATTATGTCTATTTTATCATGATTAAAAATAATAATTTTTTTAAAGGAAGAGGAGAAGGTGGCTTATCACCCCCGCCGTAGCCCCCGCCTCCCTAGCTGCCCCAGGAAGCAGAGAGGGTGATCCCAAGTGGAAACGGTCTGCCGAGCCGCTCTGCCCAGATCGCCATCCGCCTCCCTCCTGCCTCATTTCCAATTCCAGACTATTTATCATCAAGGAGCTGCCAGAGATGGAATGTGAATTAGGAGCTCAGCTTAATTTCGTTTTATCTTATTTCCTCCGTGAGGTGCTGTCTGAGTGGGGCGGGGCGGGTGTGGGCCCAGCCTTGTTGTGACTTGTCGCCAAGCAAAGGCGGTGCCAGCTTCCACGCAGGAGGCTGAGTATGGAGGATCCCGGGGCCTGTGCAGAAGATGCTCATTCTAGGAAATAATTATCTGTGTCCCTTCAAGTTGGCCCCCAAAATAGAACTCTGAGAAGCAGCACAGTTATACCTTCTTAATTAGCTTCCTCATTTAACCTGGGCCCTTACTAGAAAGGCATCTGGAGACAGGCCAAGCTTTGAATTTTCACTCCCACTGACTGGCAGGCAGCTTCGGGTGAGCCTCTTAATCTCGTTTAGCCTCAGTCTTCTCATCTGTAGAATGGGATAATGAAAATGTGCACATGGGTCACAGAGAGGATCGATACAACGTTATGCGGAAAATGCACGGCACACGTACGTTCACGTGTGGGAGCTGACACTTTCATCATTTGGTTATTGTCATCGTCATCATCAGCATCATCGCTTCTAAAGGGCTGCTTTGGAAAACACGCACACACGCACACACGCACACGATTATTAGACAAAATGAAGTGTTGAGACTTGGTCTGCTTTCTGTTGTTCCCCTCGCCATTCAAACATCCACAGGTAGGCACTCAACCAGCCACAAGTAGGGCTGGCAGCCTCGCCTGCTGCCCACACAAGGTGGGGTGACCCTCACCTTGGCGCTGGGGAGGTAGGTGAGCTCACACACAGGCTGGGGCCCTGTGCTCCCTGGGGGCAGTTCAACACACGAGATGTGGAGTTTGCTGGGCCCAGTTCAAAACCTGGCTTGATCTCCTACTAACAGTGTGATCCTGGGCCTGTTTTCCTTTTTTTTGGAAATTGTGGAAAATACGCACAATATAAAATTTACCATCTTTACCCTTTCTAAGGCACAGTTCAGCGGTATTCAGTGCATTCACCTTGTTGCACTGCCCTCACCAGCATCCATCCACAGCACTCTTCATCTTGTGAAAAGAAAACTCCATAACCATTAAACACTAACCCTACCCCCTCTTCCCCTGGCCCCTGGCAACTGCCACTCTCTCCCTCTGTGAATTTGACTACTTCTTTTCTTTTCTTTTTTTTAATTTATTTATTTTTGACTACACTGGGGCTTTGTTGCTGCGTGCGGGCCTTCTCTAGTTGAGGTGAGCGGGGGCTACTCTGGGTTGTGGTGTGTGGGCTTCTCATTGCAGTGGCTTCTCTCATTGCGGAGCACAGGCTGTAGGCGCGTGGGCTCAGTAGTTGTGGCGCACGGGCTTAGTTGCTCCGCGGCATGTGGGATCTTCCCGGACCAGGGCTCGAACCCGTGTCCCCTGCGTTGGCAGGCGGATTCTTAACCACTGCGCCACCAGGGAAGCCCCAATTTGACTACTTCTTGTCACTTCGTGTCATGTCCTCAAGGGTCATCCACGTTATGGCGGATGTCAGGTGATTGTGGACCTGCTTTGTTAACTTATGAAATGCAGACAACAGTGTACCTTAGAGTTCTCACGAGGATGGAATCTACCCTGCTGCTCACCCCCAAAGCCTAGGAGTAGTCCAGAAACCTTTTCTCCACCCCCATAGCCAAATCATCAGCTAGCGCTGCTGACCAAACCGGAATGCATGTCCTTCTCTCCCGCTGCAGTGCGGCCTCCATGGTCCAAGCCATCAGCATCCTTTCCCCGGTCCCCACAGACGTCTACTAACTGGACCTCTGACTGCTCTCTCGTGCCCACACAGCCATTCTTTGAGGATCAGCCAGAGTGATCTCTTAAAACACAAGTTAGAGCATGCAACTGCCTTGCTGAAAATACCTCAAGGGCACTTCATCTCCCTTCACATAAAACCCATACGCCTCACCTGAACCTACAAAGTCTCCTTGGCCAACCTCCGCTCCTGCCCTCTATTCCTTACTCTCCGCGTTCCACACACACCGGCCCTTCCTTCTGTTCCTCAGGCTCACCAAGCCAGTTCCTGCCTCAGGGCCTTTGCATCAGCTGTACCTTCTCCCTGGCACAGCCTTTTATTCCGATGTCTGATTAACTTTCACCTCCTCAGAGAGGCCTCCTCTCACCACACAAATCAAAGAAGCCCCCGGGCCCTCCCTCCAACTATTCTATTCTATTTATTTATTTATTTTAACCTTTTATTTATTTTATTATTATTATTTTTTTTTTGGCCGTGCCGCACGGCCTGCGGGATCTTAGTTCCCTGACCAGGGATCGAACCTGTGTCCCTCGCAGTGGAAGCACGGAGTCCTAACCACTTGACGGCCAGGGAAGTCCCCAACACTGTTCTATTTTAATCCTTTTTGTGTCACTTACTGCAATGGGTCATTTTTCCCCTTTTGTTTATTGTCTGTCTCCCCGAACGAGAACATAAGCTCCAAGTCTCACCGTTTCACACATGTAGACCCAGAGCCTGGCACAGCCATTGCGCGATAAATATTTGTTGAATGACCTGACAAATGAGCAGTTAGACACAATGGATACAAAGAACTTTGTGCGGGGCCCGGCAGAAGTCACACTAGCTGGCAGTCATCACGATCATAGTCGTCGACATAATTATTACCCTGGACCTCCTGCCTCCTTGGTCTGCTGGGCCAGCCCTCACATCAAGATTTGGGACAAGATCAGTTAGTGTCCAGGCCTTTCTGTGTCATGATGGGAGCTGAACTCCTCAAAGGAGTTTAGTGAGCAGCTCTGGAGCCTTCCTGAGTCCCTTGTCTGGGCTTGACTTCCATGAGTTCTACAGTGGCCTCACCCTCTCCCTGGTTGGGCCAAGGCACCAAGACTGCTGCTATGAGCCGCATGGCACAGGGAGATCAGCTCGGTGCTCTGTGACCGCCTGGAGGGGTGGAATAGGGAGGGTGGGAGGGAGGGAGACGCAAGAGGGAAGAGATATGGGGACATATGTATATGTATAACGGATTCACCTTGTTATAAAGCAGAAACTAACACACCATTGTAAAGCAATTATACTCCAATAAAGATGTTAAAAAACAAAAATTAAAAAAAAAGACTGCTGCTATGAGAAGGCCCAGGAAGGACGTGGCTGGGATGGGGCCAGGAATGTAGGCCTGGTGGGAGGAGAGAAGGGAGCAACTGGGAGACGGCTCCCTCTGGGCGCACAGTCAGTGAAAACTAAGAGGACCTGAATGGTTCCCCAGTCCTGGGTCCCCGCAACAGGGACGCTCACCAGGCCCTGATCACGCCAATGAGCATATTCCGTTATCAATGGACCTTCCGGACCTCCTGCCATGCGCCTGCCACTCGGCCCATGAACTCAACCACGGTGTGTGTGTGTGTGTGTGTGTGTGTTGGTGCTACTGGTATGTGCTTGCAGATGCCACCCTGAAAAAATAATCAAACAGCTCTTTAAGTGATGGTTCATGCAGGGTTTCCATGGCAACGTTTTAGAAACAGCAATGGGAACTTTGGCAGGCTCCCTTCCCCTCCTCCTTCCCTGACTGCCAAAGGGATCCTGGCTCCGGGACACTGTGCTTTGCCAAAGCACCAGCTTCTCCTGAGGTCCTAGCTGTGGACCTCAGGCTTCTTACTCACCCTCTGTCTGCCTCACATTGCTAACTTGTAAAATGGGGCCAATAGCAGTATCCGTCCCATAGGATCGTTCTGAGAATTAAACGAACTGATGTGTGTAAAGCACTTCTTACGTGGCTAGTATGGTAAGCAGAATTCTGAGTCCCACCTCCATAACGCCCTCCCCTTGGTGTGGGTACGACCCATGAATATGATGGGATGTCATGCCCATGATTAGACAGAGTTATTTCGCAAAGGTGAAGGAAGATTTTTTTACAGATATAATTAAAAGCCAAAACAGCTGACTTTGAGTTAAAAAAAAATCAAATCTTCTGGGTGGGTCTGACCAAATCAGGTGAGCCTGAGGCTTTGGTGGTCAGAGACTTGAAGCAGCAGAAATTCTTCTGCTGATCTTAAAGAAGCCAGCAGCCATGGCTCTACAGCTGCAGGGAAATGGAATCTTTCCGCGGTCACGTGAGCTGGAGCAAGGACCCCAAGCCTCTGATAAGACCCCGGCCTCAGCAGCCACCTAGCTTCCAGCTGTGTGAATAGAGAAGCCAGTGGATCCATGCCCAAACTTCTGACCCAGGAAACTGTGAGATGACAAATGTGTTCTAAGTGGCTCTGTTTGTGGTAATTTGTGACATGGCAACGGGAAGCAGACACAGTCAGTGTTTAGTAGACATTCGCTGTTGCTGGTGTGACAGCTCGCCACTCACACAGCCACCACGGCCCTCACCAGGCTGTGCTGAAACTGTCCCCTTATCTCCACCTCCCAGCTGCCCTGTGCCCTTCCAACTCAGGTGTGCAAAGTGAGCCTGGATTTGATTTTCAGGTGACCTGGGCTGCAGCATGAGGTCAGATAATATGCTCTTCCTTCTCTGTAACAATGAAATGATGTCTGGAAATAGCGTCCCGGTGATCTGGATGGGAAAGGAAAGTACCTGCTCTGATCGCTACAGATGTTTTCCTTTGTTTATCTCAAGCTTAGCTGGAAAATGCCAAAGAGAAAACGTGTGGCGACAGTGACTTACTGCCAGTGTGAGAGACCACAAAAGCCTCAAATCCGCGAAGGCAGGACTACGTGCACCCCACCCCCGCTCACTGTTCAGAGCAGCCCGGGGCGCAGAGGAGGCACTCAGAGGTACTTGTTACATCAAAAAGGAGTTGCTGTCTTCCATTCCCCTCAAACGCAGAATAAAACCCAAACCCCTCGGCGTGGCCTCAGAGGCAGCAGCCTTGCATGTTCCAGCCCCCACCCTCCTATGTTTTCCTGTACCGCCTCTAGGTGACCAACTCAGTCCCAGTTTGCCTGGGACCAGGTTTAGTACAGAAAGCCCCATGTCCCGGGAAAGCCTGGGTCAGGACACAGCAGCACAGTTGGTCACGTGCCCCCTCCCTCCCCACTGAGCCCGTGTCTCCTGCCACTGAGGCCTTCTGGCAGCTCCTCAAATGTGCCAAACTCAGAGCCACCAAAGCAGGTGCATTGGCATCACTCAGGTGTCTGCTCAAGTGTCAGCTCCTCGAAGAAGCCCTCTTGGACTGGTCAGTCCACAATAATTCAACTCACCGCTCTCTTTCCCTGGCCCTGTTTCTGTGCACTGCTTATTCCACTCTGAAATTCGATTATTTACCTGTTGACCTGAATCCACACTAGAAGTCAACCTCCATGAGGGCAGCGACCATCTTTTCACTGCTGGGTCCTAGTGCCGAGGACACAAGTTGAATGAATTAATGAAGTCTTATCTTCTACCTGGACTTCCAGCCCCTCTCCAAATACTGGTCAGCATAAGACGGCAGCCCTCTGGGTCTCGGGGTCCACCTACCTTGCCCCTGCCCCCTTCTGTGGTCCCTGGTGCTCCCAGCACCAGCATCTCCTGTCCACTTCCTCCATCTGAAGCTGTGCCCCTCACCCTACCCTTTCCTCGTGATGAAGCCCCAGGAGGGGTCGGGTCTCGACCTCACGCCCGCCTCCTGTGTACTGAAACTGTCTTTCATCTGTCAGGTCCGAGGAATCTCACGTCTGCTCTGCCTCCGGCATCCCTCACTCAATTATTCAGCACACAAAATGTACAGGAGCCCGTTGCACTCGCACAGACATTATCAGACCACTGGCTCGGAACCCTGGAGCTCTCCAGCAGCCGTTTCTTCCTAATTATTCACTAATTTATTTTAGAACTCTATGGAGCAGCCTGTCCCAGGCATCAGGGACAGGGCGATGGATCAGACTCAGACCCCGCCTTCCAGGGGCTCTGTGGCCTTGTCGGGGAGACAGACGTATAAGCAAATAATTACAGGAAGACGAGGAGGGGCTGGAGCAGAAGCCTGCACCGGGTGCTGGCGGAGCCCGGGGGCCACAATCACTTCGCACGGAAATGGAAACTTATCTGCCAACCGTTCTGAGCTCGAGAATCAGACGCTTCCTCTCCCAGCTAACAATCTTTCCGGAGAATGAGAGTTTTCCAGTTCTTTCTTGGTGTTTTGCAGAATCTACGCACAGGTGTTTAGAAGTCTCCCCCAGACTGGGGACAAATCTGGTTTGAAGGCGACTCTGGAATTAGTAAGATATTGGGAGGCAGTGCTCCAGGGTGCATGTCCAGGGGGGACAGGGTCTGGAGTGAGCCATGTCGCCCATCCTTTCTCTGATCTCTGTGTTGGCTCAGACAAGCCTGGGTCAGGGTTTCTGTCTCCATCTCCTGTCCTTCTCTCCCATTCCCAGCTAGCACTGGACCTTGAACTAAATCCAGCCCATCAATGTGACAGAGAGTATCACTGTCTGCCAATCCCTTGCTGGCCAGCTGGAGTCCTACTTTCAAAAGACAGAGTACCCAGAACTCTCTGGCTTGCAGCGCCCCTCTGCCTGGTCTCACCCACTGGATCAGACCCCTGCAGATAGGTCAGGGGATGTTTGGGGCTCTGCAGTTATGTTGCTGCGAACCCTCATTACGATTAGCGGCTTGGCCCCTTCCCCCAGTTCAAGCCCAGCCTGGCCCCCAGCCCCGCCCCTTCCCCACAGCCTGCCACCGATGTCCCATTATGCTGTGGAGGGCTGGACGGCTATGTTCACTGGAAATCGGGTCTCCTGGCCTGATGTGCCCTCTCCTGTTTGGAAAGCAGTGGCCGCCAATGTTTCAGTGACAGTTGGGACAAGTGGCTCCAAGCAGGCTTCTGGAGTCAGACCCAGGCTCCAGTTGAGCTGTGTGACTTTGTGAAATCTACTGCACCTCTCTCATCCTCAGGTGCCTCATCTGTGAAATGAGAGTTATTAAGACTCAGGGGTGTTGAAAGAATGAAATGAGATAGATCATGTAAAGTACTTATCACAGATCCTGGCACATAGTAAGTGCCCAATAAATGGTACGCAGCTGTTTAGGCTGGGATGGAGAGCATTCAGCAAGTGCACGCGGGCTCAGCTAGAGGGAGAACGTTCAGGCTCTTTTGTTCAGGAACTCTGACTGCAGGGCCCAAGCCTCACTCTCACGATTCCCATTTGCATCTCACTCCCTCCCACCCTCCCTATCCCACCCCTCTAGGTGGTCACAAAGCACCAAACTGATCTCCCTGTGCTACACGGCTGCTTCCCACTACCTATCTATTTTAGGTTTGGTAGTGTATATATGTCCATGCCACTCTCTCGCTTTGTCACAGCTTACCCTTCCCCCTCCCCATATCCTCAAGCCCATTCTCTAGTAGGTCTGTGTCTTTATTCCTGTCTTACCCCTAGCTTCATCCACTTATAATGAGGGTGAGCTGATCTGCCTAGAAGCAGTCCCCGGGGCAGGGAAGAGCAAGTGCTATAACTGGGCAGTATTGCTATTTGAGGGTCTGGTTCTCTCTCCCAGAAGGGTTGGGGGGGGCGGGGACATAAAGATTTAATTTGGTAAAAGCAGGACTCTGCAAATGCACCTGCTCTGTGGGAACCAGCCACCTCCAAGCAAGGACGGTTAGGTCAGCCTGGGTTCTCGTAGGGGGTTTTTAAGCTGGATTCACTTGACAAACATCTGATTTACAAACAGCCCTGCAGTAATAAATTTATTACCGCTCCTCTGCTCGAATGCTCCAACAGCTTCCCTTCTCAGAGTAAATGCTGAAGTCCTTGGGAAGGCCTGCAAGGTCCCACACAAACTCTTCCTCGTCTGCCCTCCTCTCTACTGCTCTACTCCCACCCCCCACTCCTGCCTCAGGGCCTTTGCACTTGCAGTTCCCTCTGCCTGGAACCATCTTCCTCCCAAAGATCAGAAGGTTCACTCTCTCACCTCCAACAGCTGTTTCCTCAAATGTCAGCTTTTCTGTGAGATCTTTCCTGACCATCCTATTTAAAATCGCAAGCCCCACACCTCGCCCCACCTCTCCTCATCTAACACATTCTGTAGTCATTTAACTTGATTGTTTATGTTCTCTAGAATGAAAGCTCCTTGGGGAAGAGGTTTCTGATTCGTTCCTTCCTATTCTGAGCACTAGAGCAGTGCCGGGCACATAGCTGGCCCTCAGTAAATATCCGCTGAATGAATGAATAAGTGAAGGAAGGAAGAAAGGGCAGGCACCACCCACCTGAGAGCCCAGATCCTGCTGTCACAGGGTGAGAGTCCAGATCCCGCCCTCCTGCCTTCCTCGCTGTGGCTCCCAGAGTGATCTCTCAAATGCATCCCTGACCACATCAGTCTCTTTCTTAACACCCTTTATCGAGTCCCTCGCCCAATAATCTGTGCTGCACCTAAGCCTTCCCGGGAGAGGGAGAGCCACGTTTGGGAAAGGGTAGTATCATCATTTGATGAACTTTTCCCTTATCCTCAAGGAGACCTTCAAGATAAAGGCCAAACTCCTCCACAGGGCCTGTGTCCTGCCTCTGTGGCCTCTCCTACGTTCTTTGCTTTACAACCCCAAGCTGTAGGTGACGGACCACCAAGATGTTCCCGTTCAGACGCTGGTCTCTCCATCCTCTGTGCCTTTGACCTTGGAGCTGCCCATTTTGCCTGGACCACCTTCCCTGGCATCCTCCGTCCTCCTTACCCTGGAAAACTCCTGTTCAGCGTTCTAAATGCCATTGGCTTGTGTGTGATCAGCTGTCACCTGGCTGAGACATTTCCCCTGACTGCGCCCAGGCTGGGTCTGGCAGCCCTGCTCTGAGCACACCTCCTCGGAACACCTACCGTCCACTGCTGCGTGTTTTCCCACTGCGTGGCACATCTGCAGCTCGGCACCGCATAAATATTTGCAATTTATCTTTTCATTTCTACACTTCTGGTGCCTAGTAAAACTTGCCTGGCACATGTCAGGCTCTCTGGAAACGTCTGCTGGATGGAAAATTAAGCAACTGGAGTGGCGCAATGACAAAGGTTCTAGAATCCTCAAGGTGCTGAGGCTTTTTGAGATAATTCTGGGACTCACACCTCCCACTCCCAACAAGACTTCTGCTTTTCTGTTTCTATTCCTGAGGATGGGGACCCAAGCCTCCTCTCTCCTCTGGCCCTGCCCAGGGGGACTGATGTACGCCCTTTCCCCTCATATGAAAGCCCCTCCTCTGGACCCCAGAGGCCACTGATGTAGAACAGGGGAGGGGCAGTGAGTTGCGGCACGAGATAGGTCTGGGTTACAACCTTGCTTTGCCCCTAACAAGTTGGATGACCACGAACAGGTCATCAGATCTCTCTGGGATCCGTTTTCTCATTTAGAAAACAGCGACACTCCTAACACTTCCACCTGCGCTGCCTCTGTCCCCCTTGGTCACCTCTATTTAGCAAGCAACTGCTTGGTAAATCTCATAGGCTTGAATCAAAGTCACCCAGGATGGAATTAGAATTCTTCTCCCCACTCATCCTCTTCCCCTTGACCATGAAGCTCAGGCCCCCATGTTCCCCGCTTCCCCTACAAGTCCTCTTGGGATGAGGCCTGATAAAAAGGCCTCTGGTTTTGCATCCTACCTGATTTGTGAGGCTCATCAGAGCCCAGCACCCCTGGCTTTACTGCCATTTGGCTTTGAAATAATGCCAGAGGACAAATGCCTTCCATGCTTAGTGCCCTAAACACATGACCTCCAGGAGTAGGTCCAGGGTTCTCATTAAAGAGTCTCCTTGGGTGCAGGGAACCCTCTCCTTATTTTCAAATTGCCCCAGCCAAGGCCAGTGGGTAAAGGCCATTGGATGGATGTCCCTGTGCCTAGGCCAATGCTCGGTGCTGTCAGAAAGTGCTGGATAACTGTGGTCCCTGCCCTTAGGGATTCTCATCTAATGTCTAGGCATACCAACCCTCTAGAACCACTGCCTGGTCACCAGTGTATTACGCATGCACAAACAGCAACATAATGTGCAACGCCCAGTGCAAAATACAGAGCCCCTTGTTCAAAGCATGGTTAAGAACTGCAAGATAGAAGACTGGTTCAAGATGGCGGAGTAGAAGGACGTGTGCTCACTCCCTCTTGCGAGAGCACCAGAGTCACAACTAACTGCTGAACAATCATCAACAGGAAGACACTGGAACTCACCAAAAAAGATACCCCACCTCCAAAGACAAAGGAGAGGCTGCAATGAGATGGTAGGAGGGGCGCCATCACAATAAAATCACATCCCATAACTGCTGGGGGGGTGACTCACAAACTGGAGAACACTTATACCACAGAAGTCCACCCACTGGACTGAAGGTTCTGAGCCCCATGTCAGGCTTCCCAACCTGGGGGTCTGGCAATGGAAGGAGGAATTCCTAGAGAATCAGACTTTGAAGCCTGGTGGGATTTGATTGCAGGACTTTGACAGGACTGGGGGAAACAGAGACGCCACTCTTGGAGGGCACACAGAAAGTAGTATGTGCATCGGGACCCAGGGTAAGGAGCAGTGACCCCATAGAAGACTGAACCAGACCTACCTGCTAGTGTTGGAGGGTCTCCTGCAGAGGCAAGGGGTGGCTGTGGCTCACCGTGGGGACAAGGACACTGGCAGCAGACGTTCTGGGAAGTACTCCTTGGAGTGAGCCCTCCCAGAGTCTGCCATTAGCCCCACCAAAGAGTGGGGTAGGCTCCAGTGCTGGGTTGCCCAGGCCAAACAACCAACAGGGAGGGAACCCAGCCCCACCCATCAGCAGGCAAACAGATTAAAGTTTTACTGAGCTCTGCCCACCAGAGCAACAGCCAGCTCTACCCACCACCAGTCCCTCCCATCAGGAAGCTTGCAAAAGCCTCTTAGATAGCTTCATCCACCAGAGGGCACACAGCAGAAGCAAAAACTACAATTCTGCAGCCTGTGGAACAAAAACCACATTCATAAAAAGACAGACAAAATGAAAAGGCAGAGGACTATGTACCAGATGAAGGAACAAGATAAAACCCCAGAGAAACAACTAAATGAAGTGGAGATAGGCAAACTTCCAGAAAAAGAATTCAGAATAATGATAGTGAAGATGATCCAGAACCTCGGAAAGAGAATGAAGGCAAAGATCGAGAAGATGCAAGAAATGTTTAACAAAGACCTAGAAGAATTAAAGAACAAACAGAGATGAACAATACAATAACTGAAATGAAGAATACACTAGAAGGAATCAATAGCAGAATAACTGAGGCAGAAGAACGGATAAGTGAACTGGAAGACAGAATGGTGCAATTCACTGCCACAGAACAGAATAAAGAAAAAAGAATGAAAAGAAATGCAGACAGTCTAAGAGACCTCTGGGACAACATAAGACACACAAACATTCACATTATAGGGGTCCCAGCAGAAGAGAGAGAGAAAGGACCCCAGAAAATATTTGAAGAGATTATAGTTGAAAACTTCCCTAACATGGGAAAGGAAATAGCCACCAAAGTCCAGGACAAACAGAAAGTCCCAGGCAGGATAAACCCAAGGAGAAACACACCAAGATACATAGTAATCAAACTGGCAAAAATTAAAGACAAAGAAAAATTATGAAAAGCAGCAAGGGAAAAATGACAAATAACACACAGAGGAACTCCCATAAGGTTAACAGCTGATTTCTCAGCAGAAA